>NC_134455.1:337717422-338025038 GCF_047948215.1 Lycorma delicatula
GTACAATATTACTTAATATGAAACTAGAAAATGGTTTAATTTTGGTTTTCTTTTGAAATCACTATAAAATCGTGCGATTTCAAAAGATATGTAATTTTATTTATATTTAATAACAATTATTATTATTACAACCAAAAGCAGCACCTTCACAAAACCGTGACTTAACACTGAATAGAAATTGCAATAATACCAGATGGAGAACTGATAAGAACGGGTTTGCAAATAATGGACATACTGTTTGAAGATAACATAAAAAAGCTGATTTACCTTTATCTTTATCTTTACCTTTGAAACGATAAGTAATATTCATTTTATGCCAGTTAATAATAGCTATTTCGATTTGAAATGAATTGGAGATGGGTACATAATAATAGGAAGCCATGAAAATAAATAAATTAAAAAATTAGAAAATATAATACTGTATTTTAATAATAATTGAATATTAGAAACGAAATATAACATTTTAAAATTTACTTTGGTCATACCTATAAACATTTTGTGTTGTTCTGTTTTACACATTTTTAATTTCATAAATCCTACTTTATTACAGATGTTTATCTAGAATTTATTTAATACTGTTAATTTATGCTGTATTTTAAGTGATTTTTTTTTTAAGAATATTAGTGGTACTTTTATTGAAAATTACATACGTGTAGTTTTTTTTTTTTTTTTTTTTTTTTTTTTTTAAGTAATTTAGTGTAATAAAGTTTCCTCTTTAAAATCATTTGAATTTAATTTTATTTATTAATATATAAATTAAAATTATATTATAGATATATGCTATTGTCATTTAATGTTTACTGTTTATATTTTATTCATTAATTCATTTTTGTTATAAATGAAGTATAAGACTATTATAATAATAAATTCATTTTTTTTTTGTTGATAATATGGATCTAAAATAAATATTCATGAATTCATATTACTGTTTCTTATTATAATTTTTCACCACCAGACAGCATTGAAAGAAAGTTCTATAGTTCAAATTATATTTACTATTCTGAAATTGTATAGTTCTGCTGTAATCGATCAAAGAATTATATTTAATTAAACTGTATAGTATTTTACAGATTAATTTTTTCTAATAAATATACACATGCATTATAATGTATCGATATGTTTTATATTCGACCCAACTCACAGTTATGAACAATAGAGTTTTCATTGATTTTTTTTTTAAATAAGGTAATTGGGCCTATGTAATACTATGTAAAAATTTATTTTCCTATTAGATAATATTGTAATTATTTCAATTTTTCACTGTTCACTTATTAATTTTGCTTTATCTGTTTAATTTATATTATAACAGTAAATTTTTATTTGTCGTATTGTTAAACCTCTTGTTTTCTGATTGTTTCAGGCAAGAGTTGAAATGGTGACTCGACTTATATCAAAAGAGAAGAATAGTTTGACTGCAGAAGAAATAAAGTACGTGGCTGATATGACTGATGGCTACTCTGGTGCCGATATGAAAATTTTATGTCAAGAAGCTGCTTTAGGACCAATTCGATCTATTTCTTATAGTCAGATTGAATGCATCAGTTCTGAGGAGGTTGATTACTTTTAAATATGTTGTTTATTTTAATATTTAGGTTATGCAGATCAACTTTATAAGTTAAAAAAAAAAATGATTCTATGTAAAATATGACATGATTTTTTTGAGTTTCAGAAAAAAATGGGGGTTTTTCATATACTGAAGCAGCTAGAAAAAATATATGTTTAATTTGTATAATGCAGTGTTTTATGTTTTTGTATAATGCAGCATTTCCTTCAGTTTATTTAATAACAAGTACTTCCATCGTATAATATAACAAGCCATTCAGACTGATTGATAGAGTTTTGAGGGATTTTGTATATTTGAGAAAACTAAGTAAAATAATACACCATCACTTTTACTTCGTTCTTCACGTTTTTCTTTATTTTTATTTAGCATCTGCGACTGCTGTTAGGTATTGCTACAGAGGATGAAGTCTATTGCTTCAGATGAAATCTCATCCTCTTATGTAATGTGATTCATCACATCTAATTCAGGATTTTATGATCAAACATGGAATTCCTCAGGTTTACCAGTAAACATCAGGTTCACCAGTAATGGCTTCTTAAGAATTGTGGTTATTCCCAAAGCTGAAGATGAACTGAAAAATCTTGATTTGGTAGCTGGGATGACATAATAATGAACGTGACAGTATAGCTGGTAGCCATACCAAAATTGTTTTGTATCATGACAGTTTGTTTCTACATCATAGCTGTAAAACTTCATTTATCTCCAATAACTTTTCTTATTTTCCTTAGTTTTTTCTTCAGATTCCTCTAAAAAAAAAATATCATATAGCTTGTTTATTTTTATTAATGTTTTTTTTTCATTTTCAAAAAAACATTTTACTTATTAAAAATTTTATTTAAAGTTTAAAACAAATTACACAATATACAGTACCTCAGAATGTTGGAAAGAGAATTCTGAGTTCATCGAGAACTCTATCAAATTATTTATTGCTTTTAGAATTAAGTAATTTTAATAATAAGAAAAAATTTTTGTTAAAATGACTTTCCACTTACGAATATTTCCATTTCCTTATTTTACAGAACACAATGACAGCTTGATAAGATTGTTACAAATCATTGCGGATTTTATTAATCTGGTTGCTTCAACATAATTCAAGCCATAACCTGCACAAGACCTGCATTTTTATTTAATTTCAAAAATTTAGAAATTTTCAAAACAGAGCTCAAAATAATACAATTCTCCCTCATAAAGTTTCTTAATTTTTTTTTACAATTTTTAATAACCATTATTTTACACCAATGTACTATAGGGATAAAAACAACAGAAATTTTCTTCACATAGGAAATGTCCTATGTGAAGTTTTTCAAATTTTATGAAGTTATTTCTCCGGAATAAATGTATCATTAACAAACATTTTCAGATGTATTAGTTTTATCATTCATTATTGGATTTTCTAAACTTGCATACATTTTTTTAATTTATTTATTATATTTTCTTCTACTGTATGCCTGAGTATTAAGATGTTTTCTTTATAATGTATTATTATGTGCAGATCAAAATAAAGAATTTACTTATTTATTTACCATTACCACTCGCTGGCCTCCATGGCATGAGTGGTAGCATCTCGGCCTTTAATTGAAAGGTCAAAGGTTCGAATCCCAGTCCGGCATGGTATTTTTTTATATGCTAAAAAATTCCATTTCCATATTTAACACACAATCTTTAAGCTTATGTGGCAATATTGTCAAGCAAAAAAAAAATTAGTTATTTCTGTAATTTATGTTAAGTAATTTTAATTTTAAAGACAATAATGATGATTGATTAGTCCAGATAGTAGATATAATAGTGCAACCTGGCTGGTTTATTTTGTTAGGAAAGGTTTATCATTTTTTCATCTTCCATCCCTTATCACCAAAAATTATAGTTTTTTAAGCACCAGGGTATAAAAGAATAGATAAATAACTGAATAATGATTAATTTTTTTGGAATCTACCCTTCCAAAAATAATATTATTTTGTCTCTTTTGTATATTTTACTTGTAACTAATTGATATATTAATATTTACTTTATTTTTTTTAATTTAAAAAAAATAAAATCTGATTGGAATGGTCAGCATTGTTTGTAGATTATTCATTTGGTGCCGAACACTCCGATTGGAGTGCTTGAATAACTTGAGGAATTTCAAATAAACACCTCAGAGATGGTTTTATTTTAAACACCATTTTATTTCAGAATTAATTTACATTATGAAACATATCAAAACGTTTAAGTAAAAACTAGGGTTTTCTGGACGTTTTTTGCATTCATAAATTGTTTGTGTTCTAATTTTATTTTTTCTACATTCTTTTCTGCTGCTTACTCTTTTGGTTGTTTTTACACCTTCTTTTCATTGAAATTTTTTTCTATTTTGGTTATGCTGTAAATGAGATTTTTTGTGATAGGACAAATATTTGGTAAAACTTGCAAAGACAACAAATTTCTGATTAATTCTAATCAGAAGTCATATAAACAACCATCTTGTGTTTGTGAAAGTAGACTGATATATCAATAAACTTAGGAGCAAAATAGTTTATTTGGATCTTGCTTTGATATAAATATTACCTTTAAGGTTCTCTAGTTCTCTGGAATACATCTAAAATTTGTGCTGACTCTAACATCGTAGTACATACTAAGACAGTATCGGGCCCTTTTTACAGCGTAATTGTAAAGATGTTATCACCATTGGCAGACTTAAATGGTCAAATTTACCAGTCTCCATTTCATATTAGAAACATTGATGATCACCCAGTCAACTGCCAATCATCAGTTCAACTGAGAAGCATAAGGTCTGGGCCCACCACTCCATCAGCAAATGTGGATTCTTTATTAACTTATTTGTACCTGTTACAGAGGAAAGATCATGCACCAGGATCTTGTGGAGTCTTAAAACATTAGAGAGAGATCCCAAAGAAGCATCTCTGAGAATTTACACAAAAAAAACTTCTAAATAGGAAGCTTGATGATATCCCTTCCAGTCACAGTTTTTTTTCTCTATTAAAATCTTATGAGATTTTTATTCCACCACTTAGGGTAGGAAACCCTAACTTTCAACAAAAAACATTTAGAGTGATTGCCATCAGTAATAGCATCTGCAAATCAGTAGAGAAACTTTTATGCTAGTTGTAGTAGTCCCAATCTGCTGTAGAATATAGATGTAAAATTTCTGAGGTCAGAGCTAGAAGGTCTTTTTAAATTTGCTGTCTTATTACAAATCCACTACTGAGTCATTAAAGAAGTGAAATTAGAGAACTCTGCCTATGTAAAAAGGGGATTTACACTTCCTAGATTCACAATTTTTGTATTGGTAATTATTTATATTATTAATTCCATGTTAGTAATTTCATACAAGTAATTAAGAAATTAATTACAGAAACTAATTAATGGACTCATCTGTATAGTTGATTCCACTGGATGTTCATAGTTCATGGAATGCATTTAATGTAACACTTCACTCATTAGATGTCCATTCACTTACATCTTCCAAGTCAGTGTTACAGAAATGATAACTCAGAAGAGAACAAAGATATGCATTTCATTCTATAACAATAATATTATAAACTAAGATTTTATAAATAAATTTACCTCCAGAAGATCTAATACTCATGATGTATTACTTCCTAATCCAGGGTTTTTATGTCAGGGTCCTTCCCTCCCTTATCCCTTCTTATCTTTTAAAGAAAATTAAAACAGCTTTCCTATGAAGAGATTTATCTGAAGGACCTTTAGCCTCTTCATTTTAAACTAAAAGGGTAAAACTGTCCCTGTATTGGTTAGGTATGCTCTGAAACCTGAGACTTTTATAGCCTGAAACATTGATCATCGACCAGTACCACAACAGTCTGATCTGTAGATGAATTTTTGTTTCATAAACAACAACACTACATTGAGAAGTTTTTTTCTTGAAGATGATTTATGTTCTACAAAGAATCTCTCCATCCTCTTTTCCACTCCCTTTAATTTTGTGCCCTTGCATGAATAAAGCTTTGGAATAGCTGCTCTAATCATGCCTTAGTTTTGACAGTCATACAGTTAAGGATAATAATACATTTCTTTATATAAAAGAGAGATTAGGCAAGAGTCCACTGTCAACTAAAAGCCACCCCTGGAGAGCCTCTATTAATCCTCAGAGCCACTCCCATGACTCATTTTAACAAACTTCATGACCTTTCTATATTTATTTTCTTCTAGAACAAGGTGACTAAGCATCAAAGTTATCCTCTTGGGCTATTTTACCCAGGGGATATACTATCAAGTCTAATTATGTTTTTCATCCATCTTGATGGAACCTCAACAGGCTAACTTGGGACAACTAGAGGAAATCACATTCCTCTTCTTTTTTTCATAGGAAAGATCTCTCTTTTTCCCTTTTGGCCCTGATCCTGGTTTTCTAAGCTTTTTTCTCTAAGTTCTTAAGGTCTTAGATTTCAATTAAACTGTTTCAAGATTTATTTGATTTCCTCCATAGATTATAGTACGAGAAGATGTAACCAATTGATGTGGACTTCCTGGATCTGATAAAGTAGTATGTAGTATAGCTTCTCTCATCTAAATAAAGACCATTGATGCAGTAGATTGGTGGGAGGAAAAAGGTTCCATATTCTTCACTGAAAAGCCTGAGCTGTCACATAGGTGGGCCTCAGTTAAAGTTATGGTTTCCATTCTATGCATATGGCCAGCGTTAATTTACCAAGGTGTAGGTAGATGGCTGATCAAGTCTCAAATATTTAAATTTAAAAGTTAACTCAAATATTCTTAAGAGTCTTAATTCTGTCTGGGTTTACCCAATCCCAGACAACATAAATGTGCCTCCCACATATTTAATTTGGGTAGGAACACGTACATCCGAGAGCAAGCGTGGCCTTGACATGCTAACCTAACAGTGAAGGTTTTGATAAACCCAGTTAACTACCTGTAGTAAACCTGAAGGGACTGACAAGGCAGAAAATTGTGCAACACCTTAGCTGAACAAATTCACAGGAGCCTTGCCTCGATCCAGTCGTCTAATCAGGAGAGAACTTAGTACACTTAATCTACAGTCATTTCCTAATGAAGTAAAGGAAATAGAATTTTAAGAAACTACATTGGAAATAGATTTTTTGAATAACAGATGACACAGATTAATAAAAAATTAGTAATACAGAAGATTAGATTACAGATGAATAAAAGATTAGTAAGAAAAAAAAGCTTAATTAGTGTAGAAAATAAATCAGCCAGTTCAGTTCACCCTGATCCTGAACGTAAGAAGAGAGGGGCCAGGCCCTCTCTTATAGTATAAAGCCAGGTCATAATAGCTTTACACATGTGTAGGTATACCAGATCCACCTCCTACTAAAAATTAAAGAGAAGGGCTTGCAAGAGGTTGAATTTTTGAAGACATTTTGCTTGTGCATATGGACATACACAAACAGATACACACCTATCATAAATATTTTTATTTAGTAACCTATACTGAATTTTATATTACAATTCTTTTGTAGGTTCGTGCTGTAACAATAGATGACTTTAAAGCAGCTCTTGAAAGAGTTAGATCAAGCGTCTCACCAGCCGATCTTCAGTGCTATACTGACTGGGACAAAACCTATGGGTCTGGAAGTATTTAGTTCCACATCAACATTTTGAAAATATAAAGGTTTACCTTATATACTTAATTCATTCTTATTAGCAAATATTCCTGTAAACTATAACTAGTAATTATTTCATTAAAAATAGTTCCTTTAAAAAATGTTGTATTAATATTTATTACCCGATTAATTTTTAGAAAATGTTTTGCCAATTTTTGTACCCCACTAATCAATCATTAGTTTCTCAACTTTTTATCAGTTTAACCTTTCAGCAACAAAAAACAGAATACTTTGTTACTGTCATTGCACAAAAAAAAAGAGTTTTTGTGGTAGAGAATCACTTTTTTTTTGTAACAATACTTCAAGAACTGATTTAGAACATTAATGTAAGCAAAAAGTTTGTTATACATATTTATTGGATATAATGAGTTTTTTATTTAAGGCTAGCCAAATATTTTACTTTGATTTCTGCTGAAAAAAGTGAAATGAACCCATGCTAAAAATCTTAGCATCCAAATAAAGAAAATCTATTTTTTGGCCTGAAAAATTGAATAACTGGTTTCAGTGTGATGTTTGTAATAGTTCCCAAGATAGTCGTTGCAGAGCCCTGTCAATAATTTGAAATTCTTATGCTAAGGATTTACTTTTTAACAGCTCAGTCATTACTAGCTGACCTTCATTATCCCTTTATAATAATCCTTTTATTATAGACATGCAGTTAATAATGAATATTAAAAAATAATAGTATAATAAAAGATATTATAACAATAAAACATAATTTACCGAATAAAAACTATTTCAAATTCAAGGTAAACTTATATTATCAGACTTAAGGTATAGCAGTAGAAGTCCTCGTTATCTGCTAAATTGGCAAAAATTTATATGCAGCACTTTGAAAATATTACCCAACACATTTTGGGTGTGTTATGTTGATGATATTTACCATATCATTTTTAATTAAAATATTAAAAATAAATATGATGCTATACCTTAAATAATTATAAAAAATTATATTCCTTTGGTGGCATGCTTAAAATTCACACATGAACAGAAGAATAATCAATCATATGATCAATTATTTAAATGTTGAAGAATTAATTATAAACCATTAAAAAAAATTCAAAGTAGGATATATGTAGAAAACTTATTAATAATAACATATTCCATATCGACATAAAACCATTATTGGATACATTACTTTATTGTATCAATTTATTGTACTTACAATTACTTATTTAGAAATATGATTCATAGAGTAGTTGTTTACACTGTCAATAATAGTAGGAAAAAAAATTATTAAAAGCACCATAATCCATATAACAGTAATTTTATAGACAAGTTATTCAATAAGTATATATGTAAAAAGAAACACTTACAAAAACAGACTTGTGTAACAATTAATCTGAATATGGACTTATTTTATATTCAGTTGTTTCCAAATTGCATGGCAATCTCATGGAATTAATTATATAGCCAAAAATAAGAAACAAATTTGATTAAATGTAGATCAGAAAACGGTTCAGTAGCGAGTTTCGGCTCACAAAACATTTAGTCCACTTTCTGCTCCCCTTATGAAATTATACTAAAATTCTTGGGGCACAAATAAAGGTTTTTATTTTTTTAAGAAAAACAGGGTAAAACATGAAAAACTTTTGTTGGAAAATGCACATTTTTAGGTTTGGAATAAAATAACTTTGCTAATTTACCAATAGACAAATAAAAATGAATAATTAACTTTGTAGAAGAGCATTTAATTAGGAGAAAATTGATGTAAATTAACGTCTATTAATATTAAACACAGATTTGAGAAGTTTAACATTAAGTAGAAACAAAACACAAACTGGATTGAAAAAGTAATATGATTTTAAACTAAACAATTTACATAAAAATTATAAAAATAAATTTGAAAGACATCCTTGTAAAACATTAAAAATATTTGTTTTTTATAGATTGGCAATAACAGTTGTTCAACAACTGTCTATATATATACATATTGTCTATATATATACATATTGTCTATATATATACATATATACATACTGTCTGTATATATAAATATTTATTTTAATAGTGTTTGTGCTGTTATTGTTCAGTCAGTCATTAGCAATGGATGGTACCACAAAATGTTTTTATTTGGATAGTTGATGGACATGTTGTTAATTTATGGTAAATTAAATAAAAATAGAGTGGTGCTTTGTCTTTCAAATTTATTTTTATAAATTTCAGCATTTGTATGTAAATTGTTCTGTTTAAAATCATATAACGTTTTAATTCAGTTTGTGTTTTGTTTCTAATTAAAGTTAACCTTCTCAAATTTATCTCTAATTTTAATAGACGTTCTTTACATCAATTATCTCAGAATTAGATTCTCTACAAAATTAACTACAAATTTTTATTTGTTTATTGGTAGATTAACAAAGCTATTTTATTCCAAACCTAAAAAAAAAGTATTTTAAAACAAAACTTTTTTATGTTTTAAAAAACATAGGTTTTATGTTTTTTAAAACATAAAAAAGTTTTGTTTTAAAATACTCTCACTTAGGTTTTGTGAGATAAATTTCTTAGATGAAAAACCACGAGGAAGCACCAAATTTACCCCTTGATTTGCGCCACAAGAATTTTAGTGTAGTATTATTTCACAGAGAGAGCAGAAAGCAGGGCTAACTGTTTTGCGAGCCAAAGCTCACTAATGAGCTGAACCATTCGCTGATCTATATTTATTTGAACTTTTTTCTTATTTTTGGCTATAGAATCATCTCTCGAGAGATTACTAAGCAGTTTGCAATCCCTTGCACACATAGGATGTTTATAAAAACTGTTTTAAAAATTCAGGGGATGGTCTCACATCAAAATAAAGAAAAAAATTTATATCAACATATGTCTGTAAACACTTAGTTTATCTATAATGCCTATTATTTATATTATTAGATACATATACTGCTAGGGAATCAAGAGAGATTTACATGTATAAAAATAATGAACCTCTCAATCCATTTCAAAATGACAACCATCTAAACTTTTTAATTTTTAATATATTTGCAACTGCTGATATATTCAAATGTTTTGTTATTAAAAAAAATGTTAAGCATTTTGTGACAAAGAAAGTGACACCTTATTTCTTTCTGTAAATCCATTTATAAATAACAATGTTATTGAAAATATTCTTGAAGTGAGTTGTTCTAGGTTAAAAAAAACAGTTTTCGTTTCCTGCCAAAAAAAATTAAAAACTTTAACTGATCTCAACTGTAATAATTTATTAATGATATTATGAAATAAATTATAATAATATTAAAAATATTACAATAAAATAAGATATTGAAATCATGAAAATATTATAATAATTATTAATATTGAAAAATAATTTGCATTGCATGTTTTTTGTTTAATGCTATTAAACAAACTACTTTTTTAAAAACTAAAATATTTTTAACAACAATAAATTATCATATTGGATAATAAAACATTAAGAAATTATAGTAGCTTTTCAAAATGGTGGCTTTCATTGAAAATACATACATCAAGAGTTTTTTCATTGACTGCTGAGCTCTTTCAAAGATGCCAGGTGTCTGTTGAATCCTCTCAATCTCATTTAAAATTCTTGTGCACAATGCTATGGTACCCACAGGTGTGTCATATATATGTCTTTAAATGGTCCCATAAGAAAATCAAGTGGATTGAAATTGAGACCTTGCGGCCATGCTACTGGGTCTTCATTTAGGTAATCTCAAACTTGTAATCTATACTTAGCTGGAACCTCATCTAGCATCAACCACATTTTGTTGTATGTGTTTAGTGACAAATCTTTGAGTAAAACTGGAAGATCAGCTGTCAAGAAATGTAAATATCATTCACCATAGAGCATTTCAGGTAAAAAACAGTCTAAGTGGTCACCCAGAATAACAGCCCATATGTTTTCTGAAAACTGATATTGATGACGGTTCTCTGAAATGGCATGAGGATTTTCAATTGAAGACTTGTTAGTGTTAATAATGGCCATTTCTTGTAAATTTGGCTTCATTAGTAGAGAAAATATTCAAAAAATTCAGATTAGTTCATTTTTGGATAATTATAAGTATAATCTTGAGGTAAAATAGCTTTTACTTGCTGATCTAAGTAGCACAGATCAATGTTCATTTGGTCAGTAGCAAAAGACAAACTGGGTATTAGTTTTTGTTTGCATTTACAACAATGACTTGTTAATTACAGCATTTTTAGCCACTGGGTCCACCATTGGGTATTGCTTTATAGGATTAGATGAAATGGCAACTTTGTAGCATATGAAAATGCAGTGCCTGATTAGGATTCAAATTTGGGACCAACAAATGAAAGGCCAAGTTTAATTACAACATCTGTTTTAATGCAAATTATTTTTTAATATTAATTATTATATTTTCATGATTTCAATAATATTTTATTTTATTATAATATTTTCAATATTATTAAAATTCATTACAAGTTATTCAATTTTATTCAGCATTAAATGAAAACTGGGTTTTAAACTAGAATTACTCATTTCAAGAATTTTTGCCATAACTTTGTTATTTACAAATAGATAAGAAATAATTTTCTTTGTCATAAAACACTTAACATTTATTGTAATAACAACTTTTAAATAAACCAGCAATTGTAACAATTAAAAAGTTTATATGGTTGCCATTTTGAAATTGATTGAGAGATCAGGTTAATTATTTTTATACAAGTACAGCTCTATGTGCCCTAGCATTATACGAAATTTCAGCTCTGTACAATTTAACCATTCCTGAGAAATAGATTTTTATGTTAAAAATACAACATTGGCAGGTAGTCTGTAATCTAAACGCATCTTCCCAAATCAGCTGATTTGGAAGTTGAGAGTTCCAGCATTCAAGTACTAGTAAAGTCAGTTATTTTTACACGGATTTGAATACTAGATCATGGATACCAGTGTTCCTTGGTGGTTGGGTTTCAATTAACCACACATCTCAGGAATGGTTGAACTGAGACTGTACAAGACTACATTTCATTTACACTCATACATATCATCCTCTGAAGTATTATCTAAAAGGTAATTAAACGGAGGCTAAACAGGAAAAAGAAAGGTAGTGTGTAAACTAAGCTGATTTCCTGATATATGTTGGTAAAGACCGTACCCTATATACTTGAAATAGTTTTTATAAACACTCTGTATACACCTATCACAAAGTTTTCCTGGGACTTTCATAACCTATTCTACTTGTGAAAATAATGGAAAAAGTACATATATTGAGTTACGGCTAGTGAAAGATTTCACTTAGATTTCAGCTAATCAGGTGAAATGAGACGACTGAAATGTTTAGCATGTTATTAAGGGGCAGAATTTATGAATTCTTATGGTTTTTTATCATAAAAATCTAATAAAATACGTCTCAGAACCGTATCTGCAATAGGTTTTGAGATATCTGTTGTGAAAACCATTAAATTGGGGTAAAAAAATCGGATTTTTATGTCTGACATACAATAACTTTGTTAAATGAGTAATAAACAGATAAAAGTTTTAAATGAGACTTTTTTTTTATCTTCAGTCATTTGACCGGTTTGATACAGCTGTCCAAGATTCCTGATCTAGTGCCAGTCGTTTCATTTTGGTATACACTCTACATCCCAAACATATTCCAAACATTGCCTGCCTGCACAATTTTTCCCATCTACCTGTCCATCCAGTATCAAAGCAACTTATTCCAGGATGCCATAATATGTGGTCTATAAATCTGTCTCTTCTTTCAACTATATTTTTCCAAATGCTTCTTTTTTCATAAGTTTGCCGCAACACCTCTTCATCTGTCACTATCCACCCATCTGATTTTTAACATTCTCCTATCGCACCACATTTCAAAAGCTTCTCTTATCCTTTCTTCTCAGGTACTCCAATTGTCCCAAGTTTCACTTCCATATAAAGCCAAGCTCCAAACATATACTTTCAAAAATCTTTTCCTGACGTTTAAATTACGAGGGATATCTCTAAAGTAAAGGCCGCTGGGAAATTTCTCTCCTTAAGTTTGGCGAACCTGTAATTCATGGCCACGCTAGTTAATGTACACATTGCATTGCTGTCTGTAAGTTGTCGCGTTGTAGTATCTTTGATTACGTTTGAGTTATTACGTTATAAAATGAAGAGGAAAATCGATTTTGCAGCAAACAGAAATACGCGGAGTCATACGTTTTTTAAATCATCAAAACGTTAAGCCAGCAGAAATTCATAGACAGTTGGTTGCTATGTACGGTGATAATGTAATGAATGAAATAATCGTCCGAAAATGTGAAAGGTTTAGAAATAACAGAATTAATGTGCATGATGAAGATCGTTAGGGGAGGCTCTCGATAATCACCGAGGACTGGTTGAAACGCGTCGATGATGAAATCAGAAAAGATCGTCGCTCATCGATTTGCGACGTGGTCCTGCTTTTTCCCAATGTTTCAAGAGCTGTTATCGGTCACATTGTTCGTGACCATTTAGGCTTCAGAAAGGTTTGAGCACGTTGGGTGCCGCACGTCTTAACTGAACGTCACAAAAAATCCGAATGGGATCTGTTTTGGAATTTTTCATGTGCTACATAGAAAAAGATGATATGATGAGTTCTTTAATTCAATTGTTACCAGCGATGAAACATGGATTTCGTATTACACGCCAAAGAGAAAACGGCAGTCAAATAAATGGCATCATCCCCAATCACCAACCAGACCTACAAAGGTCAACCACAGCCATTTGGACGCAAACTGATGGCCACAGTCTTTTGGGATCGGTTTGGCATACTGCTGATTTGATTTCATGCCAGTGGAACGACTATCAATGCAGAAGCCTACTGTGAAACTCTATGTAAGCTATGGCGCGCCATTCAAAATCGGCGACGTGGGCGGCTGACTGACGGTGTCGTCCTGCTGCATGATAATGCACTTTCACATGCTGCAGGTCCAACATGTGATTTACTGAAAACATTTGGATGGGAAATTTACGATCACCCACCATATAGTCTGGACTTAGCTCCTTCTGATTACCATTTGTTTGAGAAAAATTGAAAGAAGTTTTGAGTGGTAAGCAATTCGCGGGTGATGATGAACTTAAAAATGCTGTTAATCATTGGCTAGATGGACTGGCAGCAGAAGAATATGACGAGGGTATATTGAAGCTGCTGTATCACTACAATAAATGTCTTAATTCATGTGGTGATTATATAGAGAAGTAGTATAAGGTATGTAGTTTAAGAGAAATAAAAAAATATTTATTAAGTTTTCAGAATAACTTCTTTTACTATGAAAGAGTATTTACTTAGATATAACCTCTTGTAATTTTTGATGTTAGCAAATTATATTTCTGACTGAAAACTCGTTTCACTTGTGCTATTCAGCATTGTATATAGTTCCTGCTTCATCCATCTTTAATAATTCTACTTCCCAAATAACAGAATTCACACAATCCTCCACAATATTTTCTCTTCCTATTTTTATATCCAGTGTTCTATCTATATTATTTCTACTATATTTCATTATTTTCGTTTTGTTCTTGTTTATTTTCATGCGGTAGTTTTTATGTAGAACTTCATCCATGCCATTTTTTGTTTCTTCTAAACTTTTTTTACTCTCAGCTAGAATTACTATATCATCAGCAAATTGCAGCATCTTTATCATTTCACCTTGCACTATTACTCCAGATTTAAACTGTTCTTAAACATCATTAACTGCTAGTTCTGTGTTAAGATTAAAAAGTAACAGCGATAGGGAGCACCCTTGTTGGACTCCCTTTTTTATTATAGCTTCTTTCGTATGTTCTTTGATTATTACTGTTGCAGTTTGGTTCCTGTAAATGTTAGTAATTGTTCTTCTATCTCTATGCTTAAACCCTACATTTTTTAAAATCCTGAATATTTTATCCCATCTACATTATCAAATGCCTTTTCTAAGTCTATAAATGGTTTGTTTTTCTTTAATCTTTCTTCTACTATTAATATGAGTGCTAAAATTACTTCCCTTGTCACTATACTTTTCCTGAAAGCAAATTGGTCTTCTCCTAACATTTTTCCACTCTCCTCTCTATTCTTCCATACAGAATTCTAGTTAAGATTTTTGATGCGTTAGTAATTAAGCTGATTGTTCTGTATTCTTCACACTTACTGCTTTCTTTGGTATCATAACAATAACACTTATTCTGAAGTCAGATGAAACTTACTCTTTTTCGTAAATATTACACACCACTTTTTATAATCTACCTCACCTGCACTGGGCAGTAATTCTGCAGGTATCCCATCTATCCCAGGAGCCTTTCTCCCATTCAAATCTTTTTTAATGCTCTATTAAATTCAGATCTTAGTATTGTATCTCCCTTTTCATCCTCTTAGACTTCTCTTCTTCCTCTATAACACCAGTTTCTAATTCATTCCTCTGTACAACTCTTCAATATATTCCACTCACCTATCGACCTTTTCTTTCGCATTATAAATCGGTGTACCATTTTTATTTAACATTTTTATTAGATTGTAATTTATGTACCATAAAATTCTCCTTAACTTTCCTATACGCTCAGTCTATTTTACAATGATCATTTCTCTCTTTCCACTTCTGAACACTTTTCTTTAATCTACTTTTCTTTCACTAATTTGCACTTCCTGTTTATAGCATTTCTTAATTGTCGATAGTTCCTTTTACCTTCTTCATCACTGACATTCTTATACTTTCTACATTCATCAATCAGCTGCAATATATTCTCTGATATCCAACATTTTCCACCAGTTCTCTGTGTTCCACCTAAGTTCGCTTCTGCTGATTTAAGAATTTCTTTTCTATCATTCTCCCATTCTTCTTTTATATTTTCTTTCTTATCATTTTTACTCAGACCTCTTACCATGCCCTCCTCAAAAATATTCTTTACCTCCTCTCTCTTCTTCAAGCTTCTCTAAATTCCACCGATTCATCAGACACCTTTTCTTCAAGTTTTTAAACCCCAATCTATATTTCATTATCACTAAATTATGGTCACTATCAGTTTCTGCTCCTAGATATGCTTTCCAGTAGAGGAGTTGATTTCTAAATCTTTGTTTAACAGTGATATAATCTATCTGATACCTTGCAGTATCACCACGCTTTTTCCATGAGTATATAATTCTATTTTGATTTTTTTATTGGCAATTACTAAATTACACTTCATGCAAAACTCAATAAGTCAGTCCCCTCTTTCATTTCGTTTGCCAGCCCATATTCACCCACAATATTTCCTTCCTTGCCTTTTTCGATGCTTGTATTCTAATCTCCAACTATTATTAAATTTTCATCCCCTTTCATGTGTTTAATTGCTTCATCAATTTCTTTGTATACATACACATTCTACTTCATCATCATCATGGGCACTTATTGGTTTATAGATATTAACAACCATTGTCGGCTTAGGTTTAAATTTTATCCATATTACAGTGATTTTATCACTAAGCTTTTTGAAATACTCTACTCTCTTCCCTACGTTCTTGTTCTTACGAAACCTACTCCTGCCTGCCCTTTATTTGATGCTGAGTTAATTATTCTAAAATCACCTGACCAAAAGTTGTTTTCCTCTTCCCACAGAACCTCACTAATTCTTGCTACATCTACATTTAACCTATCCATTTCCCTCTAAATTTTCTAATCTACCTAGCTTTTTTTAGACTTCTAACATTCCACGCTGTGACTCATAGAATGTTATTTTTTAATTTTCTGGTGGCCCCTTCCTTAGTAGTCCCCACCCGGAGTTCTGAATGGAGACTAGTTTATCTCCAGAATATTTTACTTAGGAAGGTGCTCCATCTTTATTACATGAAAATGTGGAGAGCTACATTTTCTTGGGAAAAAAAACAGCCGTAGTTTTCCATTGCTTTAAGTTGAGCAGTATTCAGAAGATTGAGTAATATTGATATGGCCGTTTAAGTCCCTACTGACCTACGCCCTTAATGACAAATGAAAGAGCTACTGTCCTCTTTCAGGAATCAGTCCTTAGTTTGGCTCTCAACAGATTTCTTTCCAATATTGTTGCACCTTCGGTGCAGCTACTTTGTATCACTGAGCACTTAAGCCATCTCACTATTGGTAAGGTCTCATGATTCATAGAGGGAGACGAGACTTGTAGAGAGAGTTTAATTCTGAACAAATTGGTTTAAGATAAGTTGAATAAAACAAAGTATAGGTAGAAAAATTTGAATTTTATTTAGAAACAGTACATTACTAGATTTGTCAGAAAAGTACTTATTTAATGTGTACAAAAACCAAATTTTTTTTTGGTGATGTGAAAAATTTGTAAAAATAAACTTTACTGTTAAAAATATCTGTTAAGAAAACTGTAAATTACCAACAATTTTAAAATAAAATTACTTAGATTATCCTCCTCTATGAATCATGAGACCTTGCCGTTGGTGAGGGGGCTTGAGTGCTCAGGGATACAGAGTAGCTGGACCGAAGGTGCAACCATATCGGAGAGGTACCTGTTGAGAGCCAGACTAAGGAATGATTCCTGAAAGAGGGCAGCAGCTCTTTCAGTAGTTGTTAGGGGCGGGAGTCACAATGACTTAAACGGCCGTATCAACATCATTCAGTCCTTTGAGTACTGGGCAGCTGAAAGCAATGGAAAACTACAGCTGCTTTTCTTCCAAGAAAATGTGGCTCTCTGCATTTTCACATAGCAATAATGGAGGCGCCTTCCTTGGTAAAATATTCCGGAGGTAAAATAGTCCCCCGTTCGGATCTCCGGGTGGGGACTACTAAGGAAGGGGTCACCAGAAAATTAAAAAATAACATTCTACGAGTCGGAGCGTGGAATGTTAGAAGCTTAAAAAAGGTTGGTAGGCTAGAAAATTTAAAAAGGGAAATGGGTAGGACAAATCTGGATATAGTAGGAATTAGTGAGGTTCGGTGAGAAGAGGAAGGCGACTTTTGGTCAGGTGATTTTAGAGTAATTAACTCAGCGTCAAATAATGGGCAGGCAGGAGTAGGTTTCGTGATGAACAAGAAGATAGGGAGGAGAGTAGAGTATTTCAAAACGCATAGCGATAGAATCATTGTAATAAGGATAAAATCAAAACCTAAACCGACAACGATTGTTAACGTCTATATGCCTACAAACGCCCATGATGATGATGAGGTAGAGTGTGTATACGAAGAGATTGATGAAGCAATTAAACACTTAAAAGGAGATGAAAATTTAATAATAGTTGGAGATTCGAATGCAAGCATTGGAAAAGGCAAGGAAGGAAATATAGTGGGTGAATACTGGCTGGGCAAAAGGAATGAAAGAGGGGACCGACTTATAGAGTTTTGCACGAAGTATAATTTAGTAATTGCCAACACCCAATTTAAAAATCATAATAGAAGAATATACACTTGGAAAAAGCCAGGCGATACTGCAAGGTATCAGATAGATTATATCATGGTTAAGCAAAGATTTAGAAATCAACTCGTTGACTGCAAAACTTACCCTGGAGCAGACATTGATAGCGACCATAATTTGGTGATAATGAAATGTAGATTGGGGTTTAAAAACCTGAAGAAAAGGTGTCAGATGAATCTGTGGAATTTAGAGAAGCTTGAGGAAGAGGAGGTAAAGAAGATTTTTGAGGAGGACATCGCAAGAGGTCTGAGTAAAAAGATAAGGTAGAAAATGTAGAAGAAGAATGGGAGAATGTTAAAAAGGAAATTCTTAAATCAGCAGAAGCAAACTTAGGCGGAATAAAGAGAACTGGTAGAAAACCTTGGGTTTCAGACGATATATTGCAGCTGATGGATGAACGTAGAAAATATAAGAATGCTAGTGATGAAGAAAGTAAAAGGAACTATCGGCAATTAAGAAATGCTATAAACAGGAAGTGCAAACTGGCGAAAGAAGAGTGGATTAAAGAAAAGTGTTCAGAAGTGGAAAGAGAAATGAACATTGGTAAAATAGACGGAGCATACAGGAAAGTTAAGGAAAATTTTGGGGTACATAAATTAAAATCTAATAATGTGTTAAACAAAGATCGTACACCAATATATAATACGAAAGGTAAAGTCGATAGATGGGTGGAATATATTGAAGAGTTATACGGAGGAAATGAATTAGAAAATGGTGTTATAGAGGAAGAAGAGGAAGTTGAGGAGGATGAAATGGGAGAAACAATACTGAGATCTGAATTTAAGAGAGCATTAAAAGATTTAAATGGCAGAAAGGCTCCTGGAATAGACGGAATACCTGTAGAATTACTGCGCAGTGCAGGTGAGGAAGCGATTGATAGATTATACAAACTGGTGTGTAATATTTATGAAAATGGGGAATTTCCATCAGACTTCAAAAAAAGTGTTATAGTTATGATACCAAAGAAAGCAGGGCAGATAAATGTGAAGAATACAGAACAATTAGTTTAACTAGTCATGCATCAAAAATCTTAACTAGAATTTTATACAGAAGAATTGAGAGGAGAGTGGAAGAAGTGTTAGGAGAAAACCAATTTAGCGTCAATGTGTAGTGTGGCCTTCTTCACAATCAGCTGTTTGGTAACATGAACCTTTCAATATTCATGTTATCTGGCTGTTTAAATGCAGATGTCTACCTGGATTTTCTTTAAGACGGATTGCTGCAGCTGCTTTAAGATGTTCCTCTAGTGCTGAGACGCAAAGTATAGTTCCAGCACGATGGCGCACCTCCCCACTTCTCCAGTGTCATTTACACTTACTTAAATCATCAGTTCCTGAGAAATGGATCGGCCATGAAGATCCACATTCCTGGCCACCAAGATTCTAATATCTTTATATTTTTCTTCTGAGGTTGTATGAAAAATATTGTATACAAAACAAAAATTAGTAAATATATCCAAAATTAGTGTGTGATGTATGTGTGTGTGTACATACACACATATATATATATTTATATATAGCTGTTCAATAAAAATATATTTTTACATTTATATACTCATATGCTTTAAAACAGACAAACTAATGAAACCTACAATTCAGATTGCCCACCTCTTAATTAAGTTGGATAAGATAAAGATTTATCTAAATATAGATGGCGGTAGCATGACCCTTAAACAAAACCTTTATGTAACATTAGGGATATCCCTTAAGGAAGGGAAGGGGATAATCATATGAAGTACTGAGGATAGGAAACCAAAAAAATTATGTTTCGAAAATAATATACAAAAATAATACATTAATTAATTAGTAATACATTTCTCTTTTTATATATCAAAATGTACCTAACAATCTGACCTTCACCTTTTAAAATTCAACATTTGTTTGTATTGATCACATTTTTATAAAAATAAAAAGGGTAAATGAAAGTTTATGTTTAATTTGGATATGGAAATAATGGATAGTTTATGTATAATAAAAACAATAGTGTATTTCATCTAACAATTCACAATGCTTTATTTTAATTACTATAAGATAAGAGGTTCAACTTGGGTGGTGCAAATTGTATTCATCTGAATTAATTAACCTGGCTTCAGAAGAACACGTCTTTTTTTTTACTTCTAGTTGGGATAAAGTTCTGCTTTATTTACAGACACAATCTCGAGGGAAAATAACAGGAATACTCATCCCTGAACTTTTTCCGCCATCTTGATTCAGATAATTGAGTTTGAACACTCTCTGATACTATGAAACTAATAGCTGGTGATAGAGCCTATGTTAGCTTTTATGAATTTATATTTTATTAATGTAGCAAATATCAGGTTTTTGTTAGTATTAAATATCAGAAGATATCATTTTAGTTATATTTGTTACATAAATCAAATTTAATGAATTTACTGATTTGTATCCATTTTCACTTTATATTTATTTTTCAGTTTTAAATTTTAATGTTGGGTATTTTTCTTGTACGTGCATAATAAAACACTTATGATAGTGATTTATTATAATAAATCATTTGAGATAAGAGTTAAATTAACATAATTACATATTTTCAAACGTAATTCTTTATTTTGTTTTATGTATTATAAAACTAATAGTTAAGTTTATTTGGGTAATTTTTTGGCATTATGAAGCAAATTTTTGTTATGTTTACAATTGATTTTTTTCACATTTTACCCTGTTTTGTTTTAAATTAAAGCTGAATTTCTGAAACTTGTATTTGTTTTTTGTTGACTATTATTAAAAAAAAAAAATCAAAACTTTATATGGAAATGTGTGTGTGCAATCTGCCTGATTTACCTTATCATCTCTGATTGTCCATTATTTTTAGGTTTATACCAGTTGGGCTGAAAGTCAGCATTCCAATTAATTATGTTATAATTATTTGTTTAATATTCATCAGAAGAATTGTTCAAGTATCATTCTTCTATGTTTTTCATAGAACCTTAACCATTGAATTTCATATTTTTCTGTAAAGTTTTATCACTATTTATAAAATTCTCTTAAGTTTTTAATTGACAGCTTAAGACAGTTTAAGTCATCTGTGTTTGAATAAAATACCATGTCTTTGATAGTTCCCCATTACAAGAAATCACAAGGCATCATATCATATGAACATCCTAGCCATGGAGGAGAGGAAAAGGGGTGACTTCTTACTTTTGAATTATGGTGTTACAGATGATGAAGATAAGCTGGATAGAAAAAATTTCAAATGAGGAGCTATTTAAAAGAGTTAACAAAGAGAGAAGTTTTTTGAAACATAAAGAAAAGCTCAGCTAATAAGACATATTCTTAGGTACCAGGGTTTGGTGAAGAAGGTAATAAGACAGTTGGAAGGAAGAAATTGTAGGGGAAGGCCTCAGTTGGAGTTCATAAAACAGATAATGAACAATATGAACTGTGATTCTTACTGGGAGCTAAAGAGAAAGGCTGATAAGCAAGAAGAGTGGAGAGCTGCTGCCAACCAGCCTAAGGGCTGTTAACCAAAGAAGAAGGTCCTAATCATTCATCTATTCCTCGGCATGTTATCCATTCAGGAAAAGTATGCTAACGTAATTTCTAACATGAAGAGCTCAGTGAGAAAGTGACCAACTTGTTGATGAATATAGGGATGATAAATCTCAAAAATAAGGTTATTTAGTAGCTTGCGAATAATCACACCTCATAAAATTTCAAGATGTGAATAACCTATTATATTTGTGTCAAAGAAATAAGGTTCCTAGTTCCTACATTGTGTTTTTTTGTATGATCCTGTAGTGAACACCAACTACAAGTATAAACCTTCTTCATAATCAAATGAGCATTTTTATCAGATCAGTAAACAAAATTAATGAAGATCTGCTTCAAAATAAATTAGAAGTTCCTCACAAAATCCCACCCCCTTCTCAAATTCATCTTCATGAAGCAGACGAAGTAATCTTTGCTAATTATACTTCAATACTTTTAAAATCTATCAAACTTGTTCTGGATATTTAAAGCTAATAGAATAAACGGTTCAGAACAGGTTTTTTTGTTTTCTAAAGCACTACTTTACAATAAAGCACTAACAACCTAGGCCTATTAAACATTGAGCATCTCCCCAATACCTCCATGCATTGTTATCAAATTTTTGATTTAGCTTATGCAGATATTGAGAGGAATACTATGTAGACATTGACAGAATACTGCTGCTAAAAACTCTATTTAGTGTACATAAACACCATTATTGTCAATATTTATACGAAGTTGAACTGAATAACCGTTGAATAGTAATTATATCAGATGATTACAACCAGTGCTATAAAAAATCTCCCATTGTTACAGAATTTAAATGTATGTGTAGGAAAAACTAACTTTTAGCCCACAATTTATTGACAGTGTCTAAGCTTTTGATTACTTACTATTATTATTATCCCTAAATCTCTGAATGACTTCTACAACATTTTCATCTCCTATATCTGATACCTTAGTATATGACATCACTTCCTAGATGTATCTTACTTTTGGGAATAGTTTTAAATTTATATATATATATAAATTGTATGTATATGCAATATATTGTTTTTAATCTACCGTATTAAATTTTAAAATTACAATGCCCAAATATAAGATAGAAAAAACTGTGTAACAAGAATATGTGTGAAGAAATAATCATCTGAGTGTATAAATTTAATATTAAACCACCAAAACACAGTAAATAGATAAGGTAAGTTAAAATTATCTATTTACTATGTTTTGGTGGTATATATCTCATTTAATATTAAATTTTATTTCCACAGTGATCAATATGTTATAAATAAATTTGAATTTTCAAAGAAATATATATATTAAAAATTAACTTTAATTCTGTATAAACTAATTATTAGGTATTATTTTGGTGGAATGGAAAATGAATACTAGTTCAGGGTGAAATGTTAAAAAATAAGATCTCATAATTATGGTGCAAAATTAACATGAATATTAAGGATATTGCTGGATTGTGAGATTTAAAATTCTAAATGTTTGCTATATATTTTTCTATAATCGTCAGCATTTTTATTTATTTACAAAACTTTTCCCACAGAAAAGTGAGCCAAATTTTAAAATAAAATGTTTTTAATACTTAAAAAGATTTTCAGTTATGTTTGTGAACATCTGTAGTGAATGGTACTGCTGTTTCACTGTGGCACCAGCTGATGTTATTTTTGGTGGGGCTTTTTTTAATTAGGTGAATATTTAGAATGTGGTCAAAAAGGAGGTTGATTTTGTATCGTATCTGTCATTTAGTATGTAATTGTGTTTATTATATTACACAACATTCAAGTATGTTAAGTTATGTTCCTTTTCTGGATTTGTGTAGAATAAAAAGATTGTCATCAGTGATTTTTAAATTTTGACAGACATTTTCAACAGCATTTGTTAAAACTAAACAAAAGTACTAAAAAATGAACAAAAAATAAAGTAATGGCTTAGTATATCAGACCAATCAATTTATTTAAGACTTAAAAATGTTTAGAACATTTAAGATAAGTAATTTTTTTTAAGTACTTAACCACTTTACTTTGACAGTAATGTTACAATTTTATTCAGATTTCATTTCATTACTTTTTTAAATTAATATATTTTACTTTAAACAAATTTTATTTTAAATATTTTTAGTGTAATTTTTTATTTATTAGTTTTAAGTCATTAGGTGAAACTGTTGGAGACAACATTGCCATTTACTTGTTATAAACTTTCCAATCCATAACTGGGAATCAAACCTGTGATATTCGATGTAGACGAGCACACTACTTACTGCCTTTCTCACCAAGATTATATATATTAAAATGTATTCATACCTTTTGGTGTTTTGAAATAGCATTGCCAAAATATTTTTCATTTATAACTTTTTTTAAAAATTTCTTTATTTCTTAGTAAATTTCAAAATTTTATTCCACTTAGAAGTACTTTGTATTGGGAATAAAATATCAAAACCACTTTTTTTGGTAATTGTCCCCGTCACTTGTAATAACTTTTATGAACATCACTGCCAACTGGTCAATCAGATATTATTTGGTAGACTGGTTACACTAAATTCAGTGTGGACATGGTTTATATTAGAGAATTTGGTTCTTCTTTTTAAATTCCAATTTAACATTACAAATTACAAAAATAATCACAAAACTGTTGCAATTACACTGCTAAACACAGACTTTATCAACATTAAATACTGCACAGTTCACCTCAAATACAACTACATATTTTTATCAAATCAGTTATAAAAAAATCATGATTGAAATTATGAAGAATTGAAGTGTTTTAATATCCATCCTGTTGTTGCAAGTTAACCATTATGAAGTAGCTTGCCATACACATCAAATGTAGAATTAAAGTTATGGCACCACTTATAAAAACAACTCAAATATGTTTTTTTATTACGTAATAAAATAACTAAAATAATTTACGGGTATTTGCTGAGCTTAATTCAGTTGCATGCATAAAACCAATGAAAATAAATACTTTTTAGTGTGCTAGATGTGCAGTTTATTATATTTTTAAACAAAATTGTAACCAAATTAACTAGTTATCAAAAACTGGCTCATCTGAAGTTTAGTAATATAAGGTAGCAACATTTTAAAAAAACAATCACAGTGCAAATTCATTTCGGCATTCTCTTTACAGGATTATTGAGTGAAGAACTTTCAAGGCCAAAAGAAGGTACTGGACATAAAAATGTACGATTATTCTCTCCAATTTGTTTTTGAACCAGATAATAACCCCACATGTGTCCCCTGGGAGCAAGTAAAGTTACATGGCTGCTGTACTGTATCGCAGGTGATTCTTTAGATAATACAGGCAAATGACCAAGAATTCCAATTCCTCTTACAGTTTGCAATTCTCCATTACCGGTGTATATTCCCCATCTCTGACCTTGAAGAATAACAGAGTCCTTACTAAGATTTTCAACACGTATAATATAACGCCACCAATGAGTCACTTTTTTTCTACCCATATAAAATGACATAGCTGTCACTCTCATGTTATCAGTAGTCATCTTGTGCACTTGTGAATAGTACAACCATGGAAGATGTTGTCTTCTCCAGTCGTGGAGTGCTAATTTAGGCACAATATTTTTTGTTTTTTCATTTTTAATTGTACGAACAACAAAAAATTTGTTGAATAGGTAGTGCTGAATCGGTATATTGGTTGTTGGTTTGTAAGGAATAATGTCAGTATGAGATACCTGATCGAGACCAGAAATAGCAAACATGAAATTTGTTTTCCGTATCTGCCCCAAAAATTTTCCTACTTCACATTGAACTTTTGTATGAGGATAGTCCCTTTCATCTATCAGGGCCTGATAGTAAGTTTCAACTTTAGGACTTTCCTTATCGTCCCTGTCCAATAATTGCGCTTTCCACGGGCATAAAATTATACCTCTGTAAGCAAACACGCGATGCAGAAAACATTGTCCAGAATGATATCCTCCAATCTTTACTTTTTCTATGCTTCCGATTTCTTGAATCTGTAATTTTGTAGCTGTAGATTTCCATTTTACGTTTTGGATGCGATGTAATTTAAACGCATTCCGAAATTTTCGGAGAGAAAAAGCCATAAGACACAACACTTCATCACACTTATGATTTCACCGTAAATATTCGATGAATCTTCAAATCTCTACTCTGACTGTCGAAGAAGGTAACTTTAAGTACTTTTTAAATGAAATGATTTGTGAATTTATCAACAAAAAATTGTTAGACAAGTCATTGCAGTTGTGTGTGCCTAAAAAACTGCAATTTGATAACCACAAACTGTTATATTTAATTTTTACGTAAAGGCCATGTTTAATTTTTGTACATATGAGTTAATGTTTTTACATATGAGAAAATAAAATCGATCGATTATGAATTTCTGCCAACTTAAGCATCTTAAATAAACGGTTTTTTTTCTATAACGACAGGAATGGAAATCTCTTTTGGACTAGAATCATCGTGTAATTAATTGATAAGAGTGAATTTTTTTAATCGCTAAAAAACCCGCAATTAAAAAAATTATTTTCTGATAATTTAGACTGCTTCGTAAATTAATATGTCGAAATGAATTTACGCTTATAAAATACTTAATACTCACATTTTAAAGACTTGCAATCGTGCTTCCAGTAAATTCTTTTTAAAATTATTAAATAGTTCTCCATTGTTTCTGACACTGAATTATAGAAATGAAAATATTTTGGAAGCGTATTTCCAGGCTTATACCTCTGAGGATAACCGGAAATCTTTTATAAAATAGAATATTTTTTTGTTAAAAATTAATGTAATTTCGTACTCCACAAATAATACGTTAAATGTATTCTATAAAAGTGGTATAAATTGTTCATGTATAGTTCATGAACATTGTTCAATTGTTCATGTACAGTTCATGGTAAATTGTTCATGTATTTCGTTTGAAAAAAGAATGACATACATTCTTTTTTCAAATGAAATAGCATAATTCAAAGAAACGATACAAAAATTATTTTTAAATAACATACCATATCCTGCTGTATTTATTAATTTGGTTTTACATTATATTTTGAAATTTTATATAGAAAAAGGTTGTTTTTCTCTTTGCTTGTTTATTTTTTTATTGAATAAAAGCGGCTACTAAATATCTTTAAATGTGTTTTCTGTTAAGTGATTGAATATATTTAGGATTATACCAAATGTAATTAGAATTATTCTGAAGCAAGTCCATGCATTCTCAATTTTTAATCTTAGAACTAAAACCCTTGAAGGACAACTACTATTTCCGTTTTAAATTTATTTCTATATAGACGAATTTTATGTAGGCTCTTGTACTACATTCTGTAAGTGAGTCTGAACATGGCATTATGCCCTGAAAATCGTCTATAATGAATTTGACAGAATTTTTTGTTAAATAATCTATTTTAGAAACCGATGGTAGGGTTTGTGTTGTCTACTGGGACTTGTCGAATCTTTTTGATAGGATATATCTTAGTGTACTACTTAATAAGTTTTTGTCCTTTGTTTTAGGAAAATGTTGGAGGATATTTGATCTCATTCTTATTTGAAATCCTCCGGCGTACCTCAAGCTTCAGTCTTGGATTGTAACTGTTTTATTTGTTCATTAATGGATTTGTCACGTACTACCAACAAACCGGATTGCCTAATATACGCAGACGACTTTAAAATATTTAGCGTTCTGTAAATACTGCTTTTATTGCTCGACATTTTACCCTGATTGCGTGATTGATGTGTGACAAACTGTTAATTTATTAATGTTTGAAAATGGGAACAATGAGATCCTTGTATTTTCAAATACACAATAAATAATAATTGTTTATAAAGTTTTGACAATATGAAAAATATTAATTTATTCATTTTGATGATAATTAATTTTTACTCATTAACTTCAAAAATTTGGTGCCGTAGTCATAATCTACAATGTGTCAAAAAAAAAAGAATATTTGACGTTCTTGTATTTTAAAATATTAGGGTTTCCGACTGGCATACTTAGAAAATCATAGCCAATGACTGTTAGCGGGAAGGTTAAAGTACTTACCTTTATTTCTGTTTAGATTTTCTGCAATAAAATTCTTAGTAAATAACAATAAATACTAACTACTGCTACATCTATTTCTCATTTTTGAAAAATATTTTAAATTGCATAGATAATAAAAAGATTACATTTTCAACTTTTTGCGAGTAAAGCATTGATCAGTTTCACGTATTTTATAGATGAAAATAACTAATTTCTATATCAAAGGATTTACTTGCAGTCTGTTAAAATCATACCGTTCCACATAAACAGGTAGTTGAGCTTTCATTTTTTGATAAGAATACACGTGTAAAATTTAGCTACTCTGTCCAAGATGTAGAAGCGGAGCGTTACAGGGAAGTGTTCTCTGTCCCATGCTTTTCTTATTGTTTAGTAATGACTTATCGTAAAATCTTGAACTGTTCACTGTTACCCTCATTGCGAAGCAATTCAAAACATTATTCGTCGCATGAATTGAAACACCTAAATCTAAGTATGAATAAAACCGTTGCACTGTGCTTCCCGGGTATTTGTAACATTACTTACTGATCGCGTGGATAGAATTCCCATTAATGATAACACAGTACTTTTGTTGCTCATAAAGCGAAATAACCGGGAACTTAAGCTTTATTAGATGATAAGTTCTCTTCGGATGATCAAATTGATTTCGTTTGCAAAAAAAATCAAAAACCATACTGTTTTGCTTTGAAGCGCTTTAATAAAACAAATCTATCATCATTATTAAATATTTATTACGCGTACTATATTCCCGTCCAAAGTTAAATATTATCTCCTGAGGCTCCCTCAAAGATTCAGAACTTGTCTTCAAGATACAAAAATGGACTCAAATCATTTAATTCATTAATCGATGAATTAAAAAATTTGATTTGCTTCTATGTGCCTCTGCATATGCTGATGCGATTCGCCGAAGACTATAAAAACATAATATTGAATGTGAGCAAGAATTGTTTCGCTTAGGTCTTCCAGCGACATAAACGCGTTTGTATCGTTGAAGAGGCACCCGATTCCAAGTTGAAGGTGGCATGGAAAATTCCATATACCTACGTCACCGATACAATGCGATTGCAATTTTTGAAATTAGTAGAACAAAATAGGCCGTTGGCCATCGATTTTCATACGTGGCAGATCCATGAGTATCCAGCTCTTCCGCAAACAAACATACATTCTTGGACGGTAAATATGTGTTCGCAAACAGAAACCAAGATATGTGATATTCGGTATACAGACCGATAGAAAAGATAAAACCACAAAGGCTTCGACTAATTTCGATATGTGTGAGTTAGTTATAAACGTATGACTGTATTTGATTTCACAATACTATCCGTACGATAATCTACAGGGTGACATAAATATGATGTATAAAATGTTTGCCAGCTTTCGCTCCGGTTATTAAAAATCAGAAGTTGAATGTCCTGCTTACAGTTTAACAGAATTCCAAAATAATGTGCTGTTTATTCTTATCGACTGTTCTAAGCAGAACGAATCGCTTAGAATGGGAATTGTCACCGTACGTATCGATTTTTAAACTAAAATCAATATACCGATTAGTAAGGCTGCTACTTTCTCATTATTCACGATACTATCGTAACATACACTCCGCTGACGGGAATATTGGAAAAGGTTCTGTAATTTGGGAAATGTTTACACCATCATCGTTGTGATGGTGATGGATGTAACTCCCATCATACGGCTACTAATGTGATATAATAAAGGAAAGACGCATCAGACCTCATTCGCAGTTGAGCGTTCGTCATGGAAGGAGTAATAGAGTATTACGGCTTTCTCGCCAATCGCATTGAGTTTTTAATTAAAGAACTCGCTGTCGTTGGTGATGGATGTCATATGATTCTTTATTTTCGTTCACCGTACACGAGGTCCGAGTTTAAATCGAAATACCGATGGATGGCTGCATGGTTGGAATGAAATTTTCACAAAATCAATTGGGATTACGGTGAGACTGTATACAATGAAGATATTATGAAGAAACTTTGTTCACAATTCGTTACAATATACACCAAGGGGCTAGAGAAATCCGAGTTCCTACATCGATTTCATAACGATGTTCGGATGATAACGGAAGACACACCAAACGGAGTTCGAATTAAATTGTCCGTATCGCAACGCCTACACAAGTGGAAAATGTGCATTACAAACTGGATATTTCTACATAGAATGATTAAAGGTATGTAAAAAACCGTTGGATCTGGTCAGAGAAGCGGATTGTTTGCGATTGTTCACAAACACAAACGCTTTGTTTTCTGACAAAAGAACAAAAAAAGAATTGGCCAAGAATGGTTATTACTATTCTTTCACGAATTGTGCGTAAAATGTTGTTGATACAACGAACCGATTAACTCACACAATTTACCACATTGTAAGAACGGCATCAAGGAAAACATTCCGCTTTCATTCGAGTCTGTTGTACCACGAAGACTACCGCTATAAAGCTTATTTGCTACAGCATGTTGATGTTTCCACACTTTTATTTAGAGGTCTCAATTATAATTATAGCCTTAATGTTTGCATTGGATCAAATACAAACATTTACAAGAAAAAGACGTGTAAGAAAAAAATACAAAAATTCCAAAAAATTAAAAAATATACAAAAGAAATAAAAAAATACGAAAAAAATAGATTTGAGTGTTTTATAGTAGGTTTCTCGAGGAGAGATTTCACTCATGTAAAAAACAATTTCAAGGCACTGCGGTTGTTGCTACCTCCTGGAGGGTGTGGAAATGCAACCAATAAAAGGGGTCTGATGATTGAATGTAGTAAGATTTCAACAATGGATGTTGTTATAGCCGTATCTGTGTGGTTAACTACATTTTTACCGCATTGTCGTGTAAGAACATGGCGACATCTGATGAAAAATGTGAACGCAACATTTCCGCACTCTTTAAGTATAAATATTGATGTACATCGTTTCAATACGATTAGAGTAAGTTTCAATTACAACGTTACTTATGATGAAATTCACAGCTGGTTGCAAGAATATGTTGATAGTTTGAAGATCAATACTGTTACCGGAATATGTAGACATCGTATTGGTGGTGGGTAAGGTATTGTCGCCTGTTTCGTGGCTCGATCAGGATATTGAGAGATTGACAATTTAGAATGTTTATATAATTATTGTTTATTGGCTTAAAATGTTCATAATTACAACCAGACAAATTAATAAATATAACAGTGGGGATAAACACAATAATGATAATAATAATAATAAGTTAAAATAATAAAACAATTAATGAACATAAATATTAATATAGTAATTACAACCACAATAATAATCCAGATAATAATAGTAAACCATAATAATATTACATGTCAATAACAACAAATCAAACAATTAATACGTAACAAAGTACATGACATAATAAGTAATCAAAACAGTAAGTATGACATAAAAACAGAGCAAAATATATAACTAATCAACACAGCATAATAATCAAAATATTACACATCAAATAGTGATAGTAAATAATAAATACAGGTTATACACAAGACAGTTCAAAATAAATAATCGTTCGGAATTTATTCCTGGTAGATAAGAGAAAACTAGAACCATTAGCAAAACAAACCGCAAGTCTTAACCCTTTTTAACCACTAGTTAATATAACTATAAATAGTTAAATATTAACTCTTTTTTAGCTGGTCTTACTGGGCTATTTATACTGTTAGCCTTTTTATCTGTCGGACCGAACCCAAGTCGAAGCGTGAGAACAGTTGACCGAGGCTTTTGTTCCCATGAATTCCAAACCTCGTCTCTTCTCACTGTACAACAGATGTTTATTGTGCGTCAGTGCGCAGCATAACAAAAGACGACTGTAAAACGGACCTCTTCTTTACAAAAAGAGTTCTCCTTTTTGTTCCTTTCTGGATACCTCCAATAATTACATTTTATATTATTTTCATGATAATTGGTAGGAATCCGTTATTCAAGCCCGCTATACCGGTCTTAACAATCAGTATATTAAACAATCGGTTATGCAGCAGATCATCATTCAAGGTGAAATGATGGAGGTGTTCACATGTGTGGTGTCTTTTTTACCGGGCAGTCCAATCACAAACTTAAGCCATATAAAGAATATTCTAACCGTACTGTTCCCGAATTCAATAATCTAAGAGATTGACACTACCGAATACGCTACTGTTTGGCATACTGTATAAGACGAACATAGGTTATCGAATATGAGTTACTGGGTATCATCGATTGGTCGTGGGGAGCGAGTGTGATATCCGGATTTTTTTAATGAAGAAGTTAAAGAAATTAAAAGATAGAATCATAAACACGAATCGTATGTTGAACATTTACAAAGACGTATTGTTTTTGTGCGAAAGGTTATCAGAGTTACAGTAAGTTACTTGTGGTAGTTTTCTTTCGTTTAATTTTGCAACAGGAGTTGTCGTTTTCGGTTGTTGATAGTTACTTTAGGTTATTACCAAAAGATGTCTGCGAGCGTTTCTTAGAATTACTTGTTCGGACATGTTCAAGGTCGTTCATAACTGATAACCGGATGTATGCCGATGTTTCTTAGAATTACTTGATAAACTTGTTCACGGTCTTTCATAACTGATAATAGTTAGTTAAGGAGCCTTAAAGACACTGTAATTTATCTCATTACGAGTGTGGACTTTGAATTGTTAACATCTTCGTCATGTGTATTATGTAGCTAATTAAGCAAGTAGATGTTACGGTGGGTAAACGACATTTCTCACCAATGTATTTCAAATTAAAGTACAGTTATACCTTTAGTATCTTTTTGATCTTAGCGGTCATGTATTTGATAAAGACGGTGACATAATGTAATTATAAAGCTGATCTTCGATCCGATGAATAATGACAAATTTTATTGTGACTTTGAATGCGGGAACAATTCGATTGGTCTTATCGGCAATAAAGAGTATTTTCTGGTTTTCAAGGCAAGAACAATAAACATGTAAAGGCCTTTAAGTTAAACGACTCATTGAATATGCAGTTGGATACGTTTACGTTAAATATATTAACTACGTCTTGTCTATAAAATAATGTTCTCGCTGTTAACACATTCACTACGAAGGAAAGAAGATTCACCACCACCTCTCGTATTACAACCGATGGATGGGAAGCTTGTGTTGAAACAGATTGCTTTTCCGATAATAAACAGCAACCTAACGAGCCGCTGCTTGTTGCATATGATACGGAAGAAGATTCTGAAATAAATTATAGTGAAAGTGATCAATATGAACGGAAACGTACGTTAGCATCAATTTATTTCATAATCTACACGAACTATTTACATCGTGATGTATTTTCAATTTCATCGAAATGGATATTTCATTAACAATAATAAACAGTTCTTTTCAGGACTACAACACACATTTACACATACAAAACAAATTTCTTAATACATAAACAAAACAAAAACACTTTTAAACCCCCATAAAGTAATGTACGACTATTGTTTTATTTAAGCATCACTGTATGAAACGGTTCCAAGTCCTGCGATATAATCTGATATTGGATCTGTCCATTGTTATATTATATTGCGAATGGTGAGGAGAGTGTTTAACACATACATATGTTTTTCTTAAGAAATTCATTTAATTATATATATATATATATATATATATATATATATATATATTATAGAAGGTTTGTGGGCTGTGTAAACGTTGGACGTAGAAATGGCTTTGTTAAAGTTTTATTATTAACTTGGCCATGGTACTTTACGCATGTAGAACTGTAACCGGTGGCCGCTGCGCGTACGTAGGGTTTTTAATTAGTTACATACATACGCATAAAATAATTTAATAGAAAAGTTCGTTTAACAATAAATAAAATAAATGACTGTGATATAAATTCTTTTTATCTGTAATTTAAATGATGAAATATAAACAAACGTATAATTATTGTTAATTGAAGACATAATTAATATTAATTGCAAAAAAATTAATAGGCTGATGGTGATGAGGAATAAGGGAAACGGACCGATTAGTGCGCATGCATTGCTTCGAATCCAAGCGCTGTGGCTGGCCGCCAGGGCGTTGCACCTTCGCGCGTACGATTTTAACGGCTCTTCTTTAGTCGCGCGTCAAATTTTTCACAGCAAACATCACGCCGCTCTACTGATGCACGCACGCACACGTCTGCGCATGCACCGTCTCCTGGTTTACGAGTCTCGACGCGGGATGCCTCCCAGCACAACGGCCACAACGACCAGGATCATCTTCGAACTACGTTCCTAATTTAATTTACATATAAAGTTATTAAATAATTAGTATTTAATTTTTCAAAAATAATTTTGTTGACAACTCTGTGCAATATGTTTTTATTTTAATTTGGATTTAACTGCGAACAAATAATTAAGTTGGAAACCCTATGGAATTTCAATAATACCGGACCAAAAGGACTAGGGAAAATGAAATTTCCCACAGGGAAAAGGGAAATTCCAAGATGATGGAAAAAATTTAGGTTAGATAAGAGTGTGTGTGGTTGTAGGGGTTGTGATTGAGGTTTCTTTTTAGGAAGGGGTTTGGTGAGGCGGATTGAGGGAAGTGATAAGGGTGTGTGGGTGGTGGTTGGGTGAGTGGGGGGAATGTGGGGATGAGTGGCGGAAGAAGGTGTTGGGGGATTGAGGAAGTAGGTGGTGGGTGGTCGGTGATGAGGTGGTGGAATGGGGTGGTGTTGTTGTGTGGGGGGGTGTTGAGTGGATAGGAGAGACATCGGAAGTGACGTCAACAAGATGGCGGACCGGAAGTTAATTCAGTATGCTTATTTTAGCACTTCTGAGGACTTTGTAATCCTTAATTCGCGTTTAAATATATTTTTATAAATATTTATGGAGACAATTCTCAATTATTTTAATAGATTATGTAATTTTAGTTTATTTTAATATGTGTGCACCTCTCATACGGTTTGGTATGATAAGATATAAGATTATGAATTAAACTAAGAAACATTTTATTTGCAAACGGATTTAATTGCAAAGAAAGATGAAACTATATATGCATTTCAGAAAAATAGGTGAAAATAAATCGTCCAAATTATTATAATGATCGTCGTAGAAACCTTTTTTTTAATTTTTAAGCTGGAGCTTCGCTCCACGCTGTTGGTGGTTTTTAGAAGATATTTTCTTTTTCAGCATGCATTTATCAATACTTCTGATAAATATAAAATCAGATCTATTTGATCTGGAGATGCATCTTTTTTAATTTGTTGACCGTGAGAAAATGTTATTTGTTTTTTCGTGTGGAATATTACGAAATAAAGAATACACTAAGAATAGCATTGATTTTAAATTTGTAAATTAATATAGTATTTTTGAATACGCGTTATATATCGACGAGAAGACTTGATAATCAAGGATTTTGACTTATTTTATTTGATGTTTATATCGATTGTATGATCAGAATATGGGAGTACATCGAGTTACGCAAGCGCGCGCGCGCGCGCGCGCTAAGACTTACTTAAATATTGATCTTTTGTAAGCGACCTGTTCGTTATTGAGAAGAAGGAAAATGATTTACAGATCCATTTTTAATTTACTACGCCTTTGCAACTAACACATTAACAGTTGTAAAATAAACATTTTTTACCGAGGCAGCTGAAAACGAATGTGATTTGTGAGCATCTTCTGGAGTAATTAACACATTTGAAATATCTCAGCCGAGATCTTTGGTACGGCTATGATGCCAGTAATATATTTTCAGAATTTTATATTTATTTGAAAAGTAACATTGAAATAACTATAGGAAAGACGCTAAATTAGATTTCATAAGATCATCCTGACACCTCTAATGGTGAAAAGCCAGGACTAATTAAGCTGTACGTATCTGTGTAACGTAAGGTATACAGATCAGTAACAGATGTACTGCGGTCGTGGGATACGAGAATCTCCATGGAGTTGAAAATAACGGTGTTAAACACCACCAATCAGCTTTTTTATTATATTCGTAAATAATACCGTAATTAATAATTCGTCAAGATCTACGTCGGAATCAACAAAAGTCGTGGCAAAACTTTTTTATAAAAGCTTTATAAGTCGGTGGCTAATTTTATTCACCAAAATGACTTCTTATTCTATGAAGCCACCTGCTTTGGGTGCAGAGGTAATGGTGAACTAGATTTATCTTACAAAGTTTGCCGAACAGGTGAATAAACTTTCTTAGTATAACATTGTTTACTACAGCGTTATTGAGGTATGAATTACAGCATTCGGCATGGGGTCGTGTCTATTTTCGTTTTAAGCTGACTTAGTGTCTTGTAAATTAAAAAAAAAAATAATAATAGTAATTAAGTAGAAAAATGTCGGTAAATATACTGGAAGTGGCTAATAGATGTTAGTTCCACAGGCCGTTGCCGTGCAACTGGCATACAAACAAGGTCGAGGTGGCCCCGGCGCAGAGCAGTACAGGAGAAACAAGGAGAGGGGGGTCAGTGACCCGGATGGTAATGGTGGAGTCAGTGATGGCCGAGATGTTTCCAATCCTGCACTGCCTTCTGGTTGCCAGCTCTCTAGCCTGGCCGTCACCGGTACTCTGGCCCGTCTCTAGAGTTGCTAAAGGTATATTTGCTCTTTATACCCTTTACTAAAGTTCTCCAGCCAATTATATATTTGTCTCTCTATTTCTGGGTACGCGCGCGTGTGTGTGTGTGTGTGTGTGTGTGTGAGAGAGTGTGAATTAAATTAATAATTTTTATTAAATAAGTTCTTAAAGAGTTATTTTATTTGCAGTGTTGAACTTTTTTCCTGTTCCCGTGAGCGACGAGTGCCTCGCCAGTGATGGAAGGAGATCAGGTAAAAAAATTAAATTCATTTTCATAAGTAACGTTATTAAGCATGTGTCATACAATAATAGATGCGTTCTACTTACCGCATCCTGATAGCCTCATAAATAAATCTGAATTTTTCGTCACAAAATGACTATTACGAAATCATTCCGCACTTTACCCCCTGGATAATCACTAGAATTGAATCTAACAATTTGAAAAAATACTGCTTGAGTTTCGTAAATTCTGCACGGGTATTGTCAGTGAAGTGATTTGTCATTTTTATATTTAAAAATAATGAAATATACGAAATTTGTGGTCTATAACTATAATATTGTAACGGTCTAATCATTTTCATATTAACGTACTTAATTAACAATTAGCGTACTTAATCATGATCGACCATGATTCATACTAGTAAATTAGTGTTACATACAAATTAATTACTTTCTAGTACTGACTGTAATTGAAAAAAAAAAAGTTGTCGATTGGAAAATTATTTATTTGATTTTGTTTGGCTAAGTTATATAATTTAGTTGGTACCGATAGAATCAATGCAATTTTTAGATTTGAATTTTTTCTACCGTTCTTATTAAAGAAATTTCCTATTTATTTTTTTATTGTTGGAATCAATAACCTTTGGAAATGAGAGTGAATTGAAAATGAAGTTAAAATAAGTTTTCTGACTGTATTGAGTTCGTAACGTTAAATCAACATTTTCCTGAAGTCGTTTCCATAAATGAAAAATTATTATTAACAGTGAGTCGATAAGCAGTTTGTTATTAAGTCATTCAGATATTTATTATGCGTGTTTAAAATCATGAAGTTGAAGCTATAACATCATCTTTAACTGAGGATTTCTGTGTAAAAGTAATTATGAATAATAATAGAGCTTGAGTGATTTTTACAGTGTAATTTTCTTTAGAGTCAGTTTAGTTTTTAAAATACGAACTGACATTTGAAATAGGCTGATAATTGTAATGCGAGTACGATCGGTAAAATTCAGAGCCAAGATCTTAATAATTTATTTCACATTGAAGATTCTCTCATTATTACATTATTAAGTAACATTTTTGATTACATTTTGATATATTGGTTTACTACACCTCAAAGTCTCACTATTTTATAATACATATTTTAAGTCAAATTATAAAAACGTGACAAATATTTGTAAGACTACGGTATCCGTTACGTACGTACATTTCTTCACAGGTACAAAATAATAAATACAGATTTTGGTTATTGATATATTCCGTTTTTAAACATTTTAATAAAATTCTACGATTTGAGCGTGCTTAGACTTGAAGTAAATCTCAAATGCAATTTTTTTCATCTACTAACTTTTTTCCAGTTTTTTTATCATGTTTGTCCTCAAATCTTGCATTCTTAATTTAAAATTCTTCCTGACATTGCCGATTGATGACATTTTGTACGGTTATTAAGGTCGGGTGACACCCACCGGGTTGGTCTAGTGGTGAACGCGTCTTCACAAATCAGCTGATTTCGAAGTCGAGAGTTCCAATATTCAACTCGTAGTAACGGCAGTTACTTTTATACGGATTTGAATACTAGATGGTGGATACCGGTGTTCTTTGGTGGCTGGGTTTCAATTAACCACACATCTCAGAAACGGTCGACCTGAGACTGTACAAGACTACACTTCATTTACACTCGTACTTATCATCCTTATTCCTCCTCTGAAGTAATACCTGGCGGTGGTTTCCGGAGGCTAAACAAGAAAAGAAAAAAAAGTTCGGGTGATAATACAATATTCCACCACTTCTTTTGCAAACATCCCTCCCGTATGGGGGTAAATTTGTAAAATGCATATAAGCGACAAAAAAAAATTTTGCTAATTTACAAACGTATTTCAATAATCAAAAACTTTACTATTTCGTTACTTTATGTAGTAAATGTTTGATTGAAAATTTGTTTGATATTTTATAAATATGTTCTATATGATGTTTCATATATAAATAAACGGTTTATATGGAAGTGAAACTTGGACAATCGGAGTATCTGAGAAGAAAAGATTAGAAGTTTTTGAAATGTGGTGCTATAGGAGAATGTTAAAAATCAGATGGGTGGATAAAGTGACAAATGAAGAGGTATTGCGGCAAATAGATGAAGAAAGAATCATTTGGAAAAATATAGTTAAAAGAAGAGACAGACTTATAGGCCACATACTAAGGCATCCTGGAATAGTCGCTTTAATATTGGAAGGACAGGTAGAAGGAAAAAATTGTGTAGGCAGGCCACATTTGGAATATGTAAAACAAATTGTTAGGGATGTAGGATGTAGAGGGTATACTGAAATGAAACGAATAGCACTAGATAGGGAATCTTGGAGAGCTGCATCAAACCAGTCAAATGACTGAAGACAAAAAAGAAAAAAATGATGTTATCTTTTGAAATCCAAATTAACCAAATAATTAACTCATGCAATGTATGGTAATAATTTGATTAAAGTATGACTAAAAAGTATGAAGCAAGTTTTTAAACATTTTTGTAATATTATTTATAAGGAAAAGTACGGGTATAATATTGTGATTGGACAAAAACCGTTAAGTGTCACAGTAAGGGGTAATCAGGAGTTTCATTAATTACTATTCAAAAGCTCCAGGGTTCGACTCCTTTCCTGAAAAGCATCTGGATATTTATGGTGACAATAACACCAAAGGTCCATTGTATAAAAAAGCGTGTTAACAAAATACAACTACTAGAACAATTTGATCACTTGTAATTTTTACAAATTAAAGAAAATATAAAACCCATTGAAGTAAAGGATTTATTTTATTTTTGTATACTCTTTATAACTAATCCAAAGGAAAAGGAGCACGATGACTTCCCAAAATTGAATATGATTCTTAAAATATTTTTTATATCGGTAATCGTTTTGAAATTGTTACTTATTTCGTATTTTTTGTCGTAATTGTGTGTTTTTTTTCTTTTTCTCGGCGTAAATTCTCTGTTATAAGACCTATAGTTTAAAAGATCCTATAGTTTACTTCACAAAAAAAAGAAGAAATATTGTCATCTCTATCATTGTATTGCCTTAAATAAAGTAAACTAAAGAACGGTTTATATTAAGTCAATAACTAAATGCACATTTCAGTAGTATAAAAAATCGCCATTATTAGTGATGAATGAATAACTATATCAGTTAGTCATCATCACAGAATTAATAACTATAAATAATAAACAAAACATACTCGATGAAATATATTAAAACAACAACAATAATAATAAAACCAACTTTTTAAAAAAATGTACAATTGTTTAAAAAAGTAGAAATTCGAAGAAGAATTCAAAAGTATTACTTTTTTGTTATTAAAAATCAAAATTAAAAATTACAAAATTATTAAAATACAAAATTAAAAATCAAAAACTACTCTACTTATTACCGTTAGCTTGGCGCCGAAATCAGAAAGTCGAAATGATAGAATTGGAAGAAATATTACTTTTTTTTTAATTCTTTTAAAGTTGCTTTATTTATTTATTTATTATTTTGTTGAATAAATCTTATTTTATTTTTTATACTTATATTTTTTTAAAGATTTATCTAAACCTGAAAAAATGCTAACCGCAAAAAATACTCTATCAAAACTCAGACGCGAGAAATTTACCGAGATTAAGCTAAGGTTCTGTGGAGTGGTATATATACATATATATTTTTATCCTTAGTGAATTTCCCTGTAACGAATTCTCCCTTTAAAAATTTCTTTAAATTTTCTCGTGAAAAATGTTTAAATATCAAAATGACATCAGGCTATTTGTCATTATGCTAATTCAACGTTTCAATACAGATCAGTAATGACGGCAAAATAAGTAGAAATATATTTAAATGTTCTATGTTGGCGAAGTAAATTTTCTTTTAAAAAATTATCGGGTTTAATCCTCAAAGAGATTTAAGAAAAGAATAAAAATTCAAACAAAGATCCACTTTCAGAAAATAATCCATAGTTTGAAATGCCTGTTGAATATTTTCTAGACGTAAGTTTTTGAAGCGAAGTCGAGAAGTAATAACATAAAAACCGAATACAAAATAGATAGATTTATTTACGTAAATTTCGCAAACTATCTTAATCTATTTTGTACTCATAATAGTTTTTCTATCCAAAAACTATACAGTTCTTAAGTTACAGTTTACGCAAACATGACAATGAGCATTGCTTTAACAGCGTATCAAGTATTATTTTAACAATTAATATTAATTAATTTAATTAATAGTTTAATTTATACATTAATTTAGTTTAATTAGATTTATATTGATTTAGTTAATTTTCATATAAATTATATGAAAGATTTCAATTCTGTGAAACATCGATCAGTGTTTTTCTCTTACGGATAGAAACATTCATTTTTAAACGTTACGTAAAAAAAAATCAATGCAGAAGGTATATTAATAATTGTTTTTTTTTTATTTACAGGTGTCTGTTTGAACGCTTATGAATGCCGTATTCAAAATGGAAATCCTATGGGACAATGTGCGTTAGGTTTTGGTGTCTGCTGCGTGTGTGAGTGAGTCTTATTTATTATAAATATGAAAGTTTTAGATAAAAAAAAAAATTCTTATAATATTAAACCAATCTTTATTTTCATTTATTTATTCGACTATTTTTTATTACGAAGGGGCGTTTCACATGCAAGGACCAAAAAACTTAGTGTTCTCACCGCACTGTCCGTCTGACTAAAAAATACGGATATTTATATAATACCTCTTCTTACTGAAGAAATCATCGTAGACTTCAATTTTTTAAAATTTGTAATCGATCCTAAATTTCGTCCGCCGAACTGGAAAATAATAAAAATATCGATTTTTTAAAATAGAAATTCACTTTTTTTACAGCGCATTAAAAATTTGTACATCATCCCTTATTCGCATTCATTTGTGCAATTTTTCGAGTCATCGGCAACGATCGACGATTGCCCGGAATGCGGTTCGTCATCCGTGTCCAATCTATTTTTTCAGAACATTTCACACTATTTTTTTTACACTTCTTTCACACCTCGTCTTAACACCCAGCAGCCAGTCGCCTATGAATTTCAACCGGTATCACGTTAGGAAAAATCAAAAAATTCATCACTGGCTGAAAAGTGCAGTGGTAATATTAATTATTATAATATAATTATATTATAATAATAATATTACATTATAATTATGTCTTATTAATTATCGCTTAAAACTCAGGTAAAAATCACTTACGCATGAACTACACCTTCTTATGATCATCATATTGTGTACAGGTATTGTAGAAATTCTTAGCAGATTCAGACGGAAACATGGAGCTTAAAAACTTTCATTTGTGTCATCGGAATCATGAAGTTGATTATATTCCTCATTTCTGTCTGTTATACTCCTTAGTCTATTATACTTTCCGTCTTCCTTTCTATTATACTCCGTCGATTATGCTCTTTCATTAACGTTTACTCACCTTTCGTTAGCTTATACAGCAAGTAAAAAGAGTTTGTCCTTTTTAAGTCCTTTTTTATGTTAATTTTTCTGTGTAATTAGTTTAGAATAATATTCATACGCCAAACAAACAAAAAGAGTCGCATAAAGATATCTTTATATCGGTTTAGGAAGCTTTAAAAATAGTTCCGTGTTTGTAAAATACCTATATAACAATTCTGAGTTAAAGTTTACCCTTAAAAAGCGAAGGAAGATATATATATATTATTATAATGTAAGGAGGGAATTAAACATAATTTAACAAGATTTCAATAGAAACCCTGTTATATATCAGCACTAAATAAATTCAGTAATTTCCAAACAAGGTATAAAGTTAATAAGTTATATTTAATTATATATTCCGCTAAGCTGATCTGTTTTTCTTGTATAACTGTCAATATTACACGGTGTATTTGGGTAACAATGTGTAATAGATGTACGTGTTGACGTTAACTTTTTTAAAGATTTAATATGCTTTTTTGAAATTTTCAAGATAAGCTTTTAAAAATTGGCAAGTTTTTAATCATGGGTAATTATAAAGCTTTTTTATCTTTTTATAAATTTATATTTCAATGAATTTATATAAAATGTATTTCCTGCTCAAAAAAATTTTATATTTAGTTACGGGCTTAATCGCTGAATTTACAAGCGTATGTATTAAACGTCCGGTGTCAGATTTACAAATTTATTCTAGGAGTTTTAATAGTGTGCACGACTAAAAAATATCTTTAGCTCGAAGCTTAATATGATGGTTATTTCCAGAAATACCGGTTCAACTCCCGTTAAATATTCATTATATTATCGCAGTATACGATATAAAATGTTTATTGTAGTTAAGCCCGTTGCAATTATTACCATGTAGAGCCCCGTAAATTTGATATTTAAAATACACTATTCTAAGTTTTTTTACAAAGTGCAACAGGGTATTTCAACTGAATACGCCTCCTTAAGCGATTGAATGAGTTAATCTCATTCAGATAACGGAATAAGCTACAAGTCGAGTTCACGCTACGTTCCGGCGAATCTGGGTCAACTTCAATGCTGTGTACCTCAAACATCCCATCAAAATTTTGTTTCAAGCTTTCTTTTGCGATATTATTAACGATATTACTAAGATATAATCGTACTTTAATTGAAAGTTATTTCATTTCAAGTTTTTAATTCGATTAAACAAATAATAAAATTTACTTTTTATTATAAACTACTGTAGTATAGTAACTTCTTAAAATACTCCGGAACTAACGAGTATCGCATTAACTAAACGTGTAATTAAATGCAAGAGTATATACATCAGTAAAGAGAATTTTTGAGAAGTATTTTCATTTCTTAAAACACAACAATGTTTTTCTAAGAACACTGGATAGCTCTAACTAGGTCTGAATAAAATTATTATTTAATTTTTATGTAGAAAGCTATTTAGCAAAAATTTCCGTTGATTGTTCTAAATATGGATTTTGTTGATTTGTCCTAAAATCATTAACATTTCTAATAAAATAACTGATATCTGAAGGTCGCCACGTGCCTTTACTGGATAATGACAAATGTAAGTGGCAATTAAATAATTTATACATTACTTATTCATTATTTAAACGTGTAGCATTATAAGCCTGTAACTGATGTATGTACGTGCATAAATACTGCCGATAAAAAATTCTTGTTTAAGGCTAATACACGTTTTCCATATTTACAATTAAGACATAATTTTGGATGTACGTGTGTTTTTCCCTATATGTATATATATATATATATATACACACACACACAACTATGTGTATTTGTTTGGTCTATTCAATTATTAAAATTAACCATCTAATTTTTCAGTTAAGTAATTATGTCGTTGTCTTTAAGCTCTAATGAAACTACTTAGTAATAATATGGTGATGAAGCAAATAATTTCGGTACAGAATTTACCTCATAAAGTAACGTTGTTATTCTTTTGGTACCGTAATTTTTATTAAGACAGGATATTTTCAGGAAACCCTTTCGTTTAATATGAGAAACAAGTTTTTAAAAATCTATATTCTTTCATAAAAAAAATTGCATCATTAGCTATACAAGCATTTAATGTAAATATGGGAGCTGGTATCTGTGCTTACAAATTTGAACAAACGTTTTTATTAGTAAACAGAGAGCACCGAAAAATTATTCAGCCGAATTAAATTATTTCTATTCTTAAGTTCTAATCTTTCTTAATTTTCTATAATTTATTCGAAGTTCTAACATAAAAACGGACAGTAGTGATAGGTTAAAGCTAAGTAGTTTTTCTTTTTGTGAGGGGACGAGCTTTAGCAGATAGACAGTTCAACTGTTGGGCTTACTGTGTGTGCACCACTGAACAAGAAAACTATTTCCTGAATTTACCCGCGTGCAAACCCTTTCCTATTAGGTAACAAAGATGCATCGATCTTTTAGGTCCGGGCATCCAGTATACGGAACCTAACACCGTCAGATCTGTCCCCACAGAATCAATATCGAGGAATAAAGAAATATAAGGTAAAGGGTAATGACTTGAAAGGATTATCAAAGTAGAATGGAGTTGTTTACCTTTCTGCCTAGGATCATCGAGACCATCTCGTTTTATCGTCTCGGTAGGACTGGGACAGCCTAATCTTTTGCGTCTGGTATGATTTTTTTACATTTATATTTTAAAATTCATGAAAGGATAAGCATATAATATTAATAAAATATTTCTCCTAAAAATAAATAAATCTCCGTTTCTTGATGGAATATAACGTGAGCATGAGATAAACTCAAAGGAAAACGCACTACAATTGAAATTAGTCATTCCTTAAGGTAATTTAGGCTAGTTACTGCATAAATTAACACGGTTATCCGGCATTTTATTGCTACATCTAGTTTAGCTATTGTCTGAAAGTGCGGGATCTGAAATCCATCTTTAAGAGGAATGAGGTTTTATAGTTTTTACGCAAAGTAAGACAAACACTGTTTTAGTTATTGATTTTAAAGGGTTTCCCTAATTTTGTTAAAATATTTTAACAAAACTCAAACCTTTATAACTGATTTGACTGTCCAGTTGTCAAGATCCATTACACTAGTACAATGATGCATTTATTGATTACATCTTTGTTATTGTTTTTAATAATTAAATGGTAAATAAAAGAGATACATGATATGGGTTTTTTATCTATTAATAATATCTGAAATACATGTTTTATTATTATTATTTTGCTATTTTGTTCTGTTCTAATATTTTGGTAGTAACAATAATAACAGTAGTAATAATAAAACTATGCACCAATTATTTTCAAGAGGAAATGATGTCAACTTGTCTCAGACACAATTTACAGCAGTTCCAGATGTCTAAGTTGTAAAACTTAGACATAATTTTAATAGAAAATAGATTACAGTGAGGTATGCTTTTTTTAAATAAGTTGTCAAGTTATTTTTACACGGATTTGAATACTAGACCGTGGATACCGGTGTTCTTTGATGGTTGGGTTTCAATTAACCACACATCTCAGGAACAGTTGAACTGAGACTGTAGAAGACTGTACTTCATTTACACTCATACACATCATCCTCTGAAGTACTATCTGAACAGTAATTACTGGAGGCTAAAGAGGAAAAAGAAATAAGTTGTCAAATCTTTTCACTATGAACTAAAGATTTCCTCAAATACTGGTTGCAATGAATTTCTTTTATAAATCTATATGTTTGTTTTGTAATGTTCTCCTGTGTGTGTTTTACTCCTTATTATGTACAATACAGAATATCACATTCATTATCTGTGATATATCAATTATTTTTTTAAAGTTAACAGCATAATCAGTAACATAAGTAGCACAAATTATAATAGGAGTAAATTAATCAGAATAAAAAAATTACTTTTGTATAATTTTGTTAGATTAATTATAACCTAGTTTAATCACATTCAAAAAAAAAAATCACTGAAATACTATATATACATATATATATATACTTTAGATGTTTTATTCTCAAAAAAAAAAATTAATTTGATAGACCAATAAGCAAAGAAAGGAGAAATTAAATAGTTTTACTTAAATAACCTAATGCATTTGAACTGACTGTGAGCACGTTGACTTTATACTTAAAAAAAATTTATCATAAGATAGATATTTAAAAAAATATAAACTTAACCAGACCTATGAAAACAATTCACTCATTAGACATTAGATTGAATTTATCTTGTAGTTTCCAAGTGGAAATATTTTTACAAAATGTTTTAAATATTTACATATTGCACAATGAATCACATAAAGAAAATATTATTTAGGCATGAATATTATATTGACATCATGATCTTGCACTTTGGAAACATAAGAAATTGTTACGTATTTCTCACATCCATTAACAAAATGCATTTCAATTTAGATTTCACACCAGAATGAATATAAACACAACAAATCCATTTAACTTCCTTGATGTCACCATGTTCAAAATAAATAACAAGCACTTTTAAAATATTTACAGGAAATTCATACAACTACTGGCATGCTTATCCACAGATCATTAAAACTTCTTGCACATAAACATGTAGCTTTCTTACACTTGTTAGATCATCTAATGTGTACATATTTTTTCATTTGAAACTACACTGCGCAACTCAATACAACAAAATGCTTTGCATAATCTTATTTCTTTCTTTTTCCTGTTTAGACTCCAGTAATTACTGTTCAGATAATACTTCAGGGGATGATTGAGGGTGGTATATATGAGTGTTAATGAAGTGTAGTCTTGTACAGTCTCAGTTCAACCATTCTTGAGATGTGTGGTTAATTGAAACCCAACCACCAAATATCACGATCTAGTATGCATAATCTTATTATGCATATATCGTATCAGATTAACTCTACTCACTTTTTACAGGGGCTAACCATTGATTTTACCCATTTCTTCTCTCTAGTTATATATTTATTCCAGATATAATCAAGTAACAGTCTGTAAATTATTGTCTGACTACCTCTACAGAATCTGGTGACAAAAGTTCTTTTAAATGGTTGTTCACTAAGGTATAGTCTATCATTGATCTTGTATCATTGGCAAGAGATTGGTGCCAACCATTATATATTTATCTATTAGTGTTCTCTGCAAAGTAGTATCAACACCAAGTCTTCTCATGGTTACTTCAAACTCATTAGTCTCCTCATGTTCCCCACCTTATAGTGTCTGGTGCCTTTAGAATACACATGAAAATTCTATCATGCTTTAGTTTCACAGTAATAAGAGACTCTTTAATGAAAGGATAATTTTTTATATTTCTTTGCATCTTCTTGTAAAAAAACCCCCCATAATACTACACAATTCTCTCATATATTCACTGGAATACTTCATTAAATAACTACTGCTTGCATACAGAGAGCTTTATAATTTATTTTATGATACACAAAACTTTGACAATATTAATGTTATACAAATCCAGAATTTTTGTCAACTCATTTTCTTTTCCTAAGATTCCACTAATATTCAATATTCAGAGATTTAGGTGGTCCAAAATTCAATATGTTTTAAGAACATTTTCAGTTTTACTAACTTGTAATTTATTCCCAGTTCTGAGGGATCATTTGATGCTGTAAGAATCGTTACTGATTTCACATGAGTACATTATTACTAGCCAGTTTCACAGACCATGACTTGAAGGATCAACAACCCTTCTATAAAGATTAGCCAAAAAATCATTGTTTAAAAGTGTTAAGAACAAAACGCTGGATTTTCATGTAGTGGAGAACTAAAAAATAACATTTCATGTAGGGAAGACTGTCTTACTATACTGCTTAAAGTATCCTTACATTATGATGTAAACTCTAACTCACATGAGAATTATGAGCAGAATATACTTAAGTGTAATTTTTTGTCTTTTTTCTTGATGAATGAATTCACCTAGAATTATAACAAAAGAATTAAAGGGAGGCATACTTCCAAAGTTCTAGCTATCTGAAACAAACACATTGTTGGGCACCATTTTGGATAGGGTGATGAAAATTTAGTTTTAATTGTATATTTTTTCTCGTCATATTGAGCTCTTTAAAATGATATATCAAATATCACTGATACCAATTGAAATTTTTGAGTTGCCCCCCCCAAAAAAAAAATCAGACTGAAATATACATACATTGAAGTAGCCCCTCAGAATGCCACAAACCACATCCCGTTACCTCAATTATAGAAAAACGTTAGAGGAGGTGTAAGTTACTTTTCAGCCACCCAGTATATATATATTTTTTATATAGTTTACAATATATTTATTTATAATTTAATTCTTTATTTCAGTTATAGCAACATGTGATGCCGAGGTCATAAATAATGTCACATACTTTGTCAGTCCTGATTTTCCTGGACTGACTAGAAATCCTGACATTTGCGCTATTCAAGTAAAGAAGATTGCACCAGAGATTAGTCAAATACGATTAGATTTTATACATTTTAATCTTGTAAGTACTGCTCTAATTATTAACTATCACTTTCTCCTAACTTTAAAAATACAATCAACCAAAGCTTAAAGCAAAAGCTACTGCTTTTAAATGGTAAATATACAACTATATTACAAAATTTCAAAGCTAAATTTCTCATAAATTGTTTAAAGAAATTTGATAAAATGTTAGTAATTATTCTCATTTTTATATATTGTTCGACCAATAATAGAAAATTTCCTCCACTATCTTTTTTTGTTCACCACAGAGCTATACACCTATAGCTTACAGCATCTTGTAGCTTTCTGAAAACAATCATAAAACATTAATGTTCTGAAAAAATTAAGGCAGGTAGATGAAATAGAAAAATTATCCTTATGCTAATATTTTAACATATAAACTGCTTACGAAATCTTTTTTTTTGTCTAATATCTTCAAAGATTAAGTAACCTTCCGTTAGTGGTTTTCTTTCAGCAGTATTGTACTTAGAAATACAAAGCAGTCAAAATAAATTTTTACTTTTTTAAGCAGAAAATATAACAATACTAGAACTAATATTATTAATAGATTACTAATTATATATAAATTTGCTACATTCAAAAAATAAAAAAATATATGTAATTAAATTTTTTGCTTTATCTGTAACAATTTACAGATAAAGTTTCGTTTGTAAACGTTTCATAACAAGGACTTTTAGCCTAAAATAAATCGTATTGATTCATGTATTTAAATTGTATTAATATATTTAAATACTATTATATTACTTATTTTATGTACTATTTTTATATTATTAACATTTATTTATACATTATTCTATAAATTCTTTGAAGACATGAAGAGAATAAAAATAATTTACCACTTCCTAGCTATGTTATTCAATTAAGGTATTATTTCCATACAAGATTTCTTAGGGGTTTTTAGTGAAGTATTTTTAAAAATAAGTTATATCCCATCCATTATTTATTCCATGATTTTTATATATGTATACAGAGTGTCCTTTGAAGGCCAAATTCTAGGAAGTATTATGTTTAACATACTGAAGAAAAAATGTCCAGTGAACATAGTTTTAAAACACATATTTTTATGTCTGTTTGCCATCTTGTGTTTTTTAAGAAAAAGATTATTTTTTAAGAACGGTTAGTGGTAACGCAATAAAATTTTGTACTTTATTTTAAACTAACATTTTTTAATAGGAAAAAATAACGATACTCTTCGTTGACAAATTTCAAAATGGCGATCGTTTCAATTTTTCAATCTTAAATATCTTAGGAATTATTAGATTTTTCCAATTGTGTTGTATTATAAAAATTATGAAGCATTGTTTCGTGAACAATACATCACCTTAGTTGTAAAAATCCGACCACAAACAACAGAGTTATTGCAAAAAGTAGGCCTAAACTTGTATGGCGGCCATTTTGTTTTTTTATTATCGTGACTCACTTGATAACTAAATCAAATTTTCTGATATCTTTTAAAATTACCAATTTTAGCAATTTTAATCAGAAAACACAATAATAAATCACAACAATAAAAAAACAAGATGACCGCCATATCGGTTTATGCCTACTTTTTGCAATTACTCTGTTGTTTGTCGTCCTTTTTTTACGACTTAGGTAACGCTTTTTTATATTAATTTTTTTTATTAAAAAATGTTAGTTTAAAATAAAGTTCAAAATTTTATTGCGTTATCTCCAACCGTTTTCTTGAAAAATAATCTTTTTCTTAAAAAAACATAAAATGGCAGACAGACAGAAACATATGCGTTTTTGGACATATGTTCACTGGACATTTTTTCTTCAGTATGTCAAGTAGAATCACTTCCTAGAGTTTGGCGAAGTAATGACAAAATACATTAAATTGGGCAGATTGAAGCATATAAACCTAACATATTTAAATATATATGAATTCATGTGTAATCTGTTTATGTGACAGATTATTCCAGACATTACATACAAAAACAGATTTAATCTTTTTAAAATCATCTTATGGAAATGCACATACATACACATGCACATTAGAACTAATAAATTAAGTGTATGTTTGTGCGTGTGCACACGCACACTTAATTTATTAGTTTTAATGAGTATAGGATAACTGGCTCTACCCATCAGATACCTTCATCCGTAATTTGGCTTTCCGTATAATTCTTAGATAGGAAATAGAATCTTTGAACATTTTACAGACACACAGAGTCACTCATTACTGTGTCAGCTAGATAATACTGATTGAACCAGGGTGACGGGTGATCAATGCCCATGGCAATTGATCAAGAAAGAAGGAATTATGCGTAAGGAAAGGAGGGATAAGAAAAAGCTGAGAGAGACTGCCTTTGATCAGGACAGTTTACAATTGCTCCAAAATTTCACAAAGATATTAACCACAACGTATAAATTTTAAACACAACTTAAAATGACTACAAATTTATTACAATTGAACTCCATGAAATTTTCAAACACAATAAACAAATAATCTTTTATTCTTATTGGAACATAATAATTTAATTTATTTTACTTTTGACATTAGGTGTAGGTAGAGGTGTTATTCCATGGATTAAAATTTTACAGAACCATTGAGATTAAGTGTGACTATTCGCTAAAGAAGTTTGTTCCTAAATATCTCAAAACAATATTATGACCATCTGTAACTACATTTTTATAACACCTCCAATAAAGAAGCTGAATAAATGGTCTGAAAAGAACTTTTATAAGCAAATTGTAGATGTTTAGATGTTAGTCAATTTAGTAATAATATAATTGTTATACTTCCATACAGATTATAAATAGGAAATAATCAAAGTAAATATGAAAACTTTTTTCTGAAAAATTGCTAAACAAATAATTTTATTTGTAATTCTTTTTTAGAAGTTGAGTATTTTTTGATCAACAGTCATCATTTTATCTCATTTCTTAAGCACAAGTATTCAGAAAGCAGTTTTTTTTTTAATTTATTTGTTCTAGGCTCAACCTAATAGACGAACAGGAGTTTGCGAAACAGATGTTTTTTCCATGAGTGGAGGGACTTCAACAGGATTAAAACTGTGTGGGCAGAATAGTGGACAGCATTGTAATATTCATTATTCTTTATATTCATTAAGCGTATCTATTTTATCCTTACAAAATTATTTATTTATACAATTTAGTTTATTAATTATTACATTTTGATCTGACACAAAGACGAGATCATATTGTGAACCGATACTGTTCTGGAATCCTGAGTTCTGCTTTTAGTGTCAATGATATCGATGAAAAAAGATAATTTCTTATAATAGGAGAGCTGTTAAACATTTTAGGGTAAGTATTTGAGGCACCGTGAAAATTTGTGCAACACTTTTTTTGTAACGTCTAAATACAAAATCAAAGACCTGGCCGAAGGGTAGTGGGGTAACACTTGAATTTTTAACTTAGCTAAATTTTATTTACAAAAAAATACTCGAGACATTTTGAAATTTTAATACCTTCAAATTTAGTATTTAATGAAATAAAAATTAAAAAACCAAATTATTTTGTCGGGTATGAAATTTTGCCAGGCCGTTTCAAAATTGTATTTCATAAATATCGAAAAAAATATATTTGAGTCGTGCTGAGGTTTAGACAGAATAATATTTATACCGAGAAAAGAATATTTTTAAAAGAACAGACCATTTGGTGGGAAGTTTTACCTGCCAGGTGATCGGGATGTTATACGTGACTGCGACGGGTTGGTATTACACGTGTGAGAGAAAGCGTATATCGGCGCAGCGGCCAGCTTAGTTAAAGTGTGCTGTGGTACGATAGGCTCTCGCAAGACCACGTGACTTGTAGCAAGCGTGCAGTTAAAAAACTTTTTTTAGTAGTTAAAAGATTCTCATTCGTAGTAATTTTTTTTTTTTGAATTTTCATATATTTAACATTAAGTGAAAAAGATATGATGTATATTTTTTGATACGGATATAACTCAACAAATAAATTATTTTTTATCTACCCTCTGCTTACTCTAATTAAATTGTATTTTTATTTATGATAATACAATAAAACGGATTGAAAAAATGAAGGAATACAAAAATAAAATTACATGATAAAAATTTATTTGGATGAAGTAATACAGGTATAAAAACATGAATTTTTCTTTTGGATTTTTTTTATTCGTTATCGGTATTTGTTACTTCATCAGTGAATATATATATCATTAACATAATAACCTTTCGGCCTAACAATTTTTTTTATTATGCATCAATGTAATTTATAGCTCGTCTCTATATATATATTTTTTTAAATTTTGTTTCAAAAAAAGCTTTATTGAATATATTGAACTTGTCATCCTTTTTTTGTAGCAATGTTTATAATTATATCCAAATAACTGTTGTATGATGAAATGAAAGAGTAAAATGTTTGATTTTGAAGAATTAATTCATTAATAAAACAGCAAATTTATTCAAAAGCTTCTTAATGTAATTTAAAATTTTGTGATAATTCGGTTCCGGTTTTTTTTTATATTCTCGCAATTAATGAAATAATCTTTTCGGCAGATTCGATGATTATTTATAGAGTATGAACTTTTTTATATACTTCAATATTCTTGATAAATTCTTCGTACGGTATTAAAGATTTTTTCAAAACTTCCTTATCCAGAGCATTAAGAAGTTGACGTTGTCCTTTGTATCTTTTGCCACAAAAAATACAAACATCTTCTTGACATCCAATCCTTTGAAGTTTCTAATAATACATTTTCTTCTAAATGTGTGCTCCATGTCTCTGCAATAAATACATTCTATGTCTCGAGATGTTGATGCTTCACACATACGTTATTGACCGGAAACACGTTCGTTGGATAATTGGATAATGAAATATCTGTAATGTAAACTTTATATTGCAGAAAAAAATTCAACTTTAAGTTAATCACTGATGTCTAATGCTAATAACTAATATATTAAAATTCGAGAAATTTAAGTAAAATATTAGTTATACTAACAATTGTTAACTAATTTTTAATGAAATACGAAACGTGAATTTTTATTAAACTTTGGATTTTCCAAAATTATGTAATGTTAAAAGTATTTTTGTTGTAAAACTTTTCATTTCATTCATTGAGGCAACTGTAGAAATTCAAGCAGGTAATAAATTTGCAGGCGAGCAGATGATACAGCTATTGTACCGAGCTATACAGGTAAAATATACACCTAATAACAATAGTATACGTAAATATATCCTATAGTCGGTATACTGAGTATTTTAGTCTATCCTATAAAGATTTATCTTAGTTAAGGCTATGAATACCTTACTCTATTTGTGATTATATTATTTTATTATACATAATAAAAAGTAAAATTATACTATACCTAATGAATAAGAAGGTTCTTTGGATTTTCCTGAAGCGTTGTAGTCAAAATATTTCTTCATTAAAATTGAATGATGAATTTTAAAAACCTACTATATTTCACTATTTAATATTTTTAAGTTTGTTTTATATTAAAAATGGAAAGCTCTACAAAGTATGCCGTTCATATGAAGAAATAGTTTTGAAGATAGGCAAAAGTGGGAATTTGTACCTTTTTGTTTTTAAAAAATACGTTCTTAGTTTCCACTTTAGGCACAGTAACAGATTGACAGTTGATTTTCTGGAACTTTTCAGTTTAAGCTCCTGAAGAGAAAATAAAGTTTTTAAAACATCAGTTTTATCTAATGAGAGCTTGTTTTCGAAGTTGTTCAAACCGACCTTTCATCTACATTATCCCAGTCTTTTGAATATCTGTTTGTAAAAATTTTTTTTTTACAAAACATCTTCATGAAACAATACCTAACAAGATTCTTATTTTTGTTGTTCAAACCTTACATTATATGTCACAGAAATTTTCTGAATGTGTCTGTCTTAGTTATTTTTAAACTGGCTCGGTATCACACATTCCCAGAGGTTTTACTTTATATTAGAGTGCTAAGTTTGATTTTTACAAAACCAGTAATACGTAGAATTATAAGAACAAACAAAGATATAATTTTTTTGTACAATGTTATAAGTTACAACATTTAGTGAAATAACTTTGCATAATGTAAACGTATATGAAGCATTTTATTGCAACCTGTATACGACTGTTATAGCTTGGCTCTGACCTGACTTACTACAATATCCACAATCAGTTCTGTAAATTATAATCAGAACATGAGTGAATTTCTTCTTTTCTTTTGGCTTTCCTCTTTTACGTCCATGTTGCTTGAGACTGCTAATAGGTTTATCCTACGAACAACGGGAAACCCTAGACGTCCTTCCGTTCCTTGGTGGACTGATGATTGCCAAAACGCTATTATCAGACGACGGCAGGCATTGCGTAAATTTAACCGCAGGCCCACGAATGAGAATCTAGATTTGTACCGTAAGGCTAGAGAGGTATGTCGTCGAGTATTCTTGGACGCTAGCAGGAAGTCATGGAGGAAATACGTGGACACCATCTCACGCACTACTCCCATGTCTACTGTGTGGAAAAAGATCCGTGCAATTTGCGGATCACCATCACGGTCTTTCTCGGGCTTCTTCATGAAGAAGAACTCCTCTGATGATTTTTTGCAGTGGCAAATACCTTAGCAAATTCTTTCCGTTCATTGTTTCTCACTTCATCATATAGTAACGAATTTCAGAGGTACAAGATACATATGGAAGTATTATCGTTAAACATCGGTGATTCGGTCGGTGAATTAAATGCTCCTCATTCTCCGGTAAATTCTGATACACACGCACTTAAAAATGTTCGAGTCACCTCACCTGGACTTGACAACAATCGTCTCTGTATGCTGTCATACCTTCCTCATTTGGCGTTGCAACCCCTACAGAGCATTTATAAAGGTTTTTTCTCTGCACAAGTCTTCCTACCCGTCTGGTCTTAAGCCGTTGTCGTACCGGTACTCCAGTACTTAAATCTGGTAAGGACAAGCAAGCCTCTCAAGCAACCGCCCTATCTCCTTGACTAGCGTCTTATGCAAAGTGTGTAGAGAATGGTGAACCGCAGACTTGCATGGTACTTGAAGAGACATGGGCTTTTATCTCCAGAACAGTGTGGTTTCCGACAAGGACGATCCTCCACTGACCATTTAGTGTCATTGAAAAAGGCTATTCAACACGCTTTCCTACTACGCCAGCGCCTCGTCGCTATCTTCTTTGGTATCAGCAAGGTGTTACGCGGCCTGGCGGCATGGTATTCTACGCGTCCTCAAAGAATGGGGAGTCCAAGGGAATATGCTTGCATTTATTAATGGTTTCTTAAATGACCGAACTTTCCGTGTACCCGTTTGGATTATGGTTATGTCGCCTATTCTTCAGCGCATAATACCGTACTTAAGATGCTAGATGCTGTACATCATGCTTTCCTTCGTCTTGCTACAGGTGCCTTTAGATCAAGCCCTGTCGTAAGCATCCTTGTAGGCTGCAGTGAACCGTCACTTTGGGATAGACGGAACCAGGTATTAGCATCATATTTTTTCCACCTTAATGGACAGCTAAATCACCCGGCTTTTGACGCATTTCTGGGAAACACTTAATTTCGCAGGTATGAGGACCGTCCACGTTCTACTGCACCTGTAAGTATTGGTACCCGACGTTTACTGAACCTTATGAATGTTGCCGCACCTTCTATTTTTCTTATTTATCCGTGTTCATATCCTCCGTGGACAATCAACCTTATAAATTTAATGTTTGACCTCACGAAATACAGTAAAGAATCAACACCACCTATTTTCTTTCAGCAACTGTTTCACCATATTCTCTCCAAGAAAAACTCGGACGCAGTGTTATACACACATGGGTCACAGAACAATACCGTTGGCTGTGCGTTTATTGTTAATGACCGAACCTATATGTTTGGTCTACCTGGTATTAGGAGAGTCTTTTCCGCTGAACTTTAGGCTATAAATAAAACTCTGAATATCATTACTTCTAAGTACCTAAATATCCTTATTTGCAGTTACTTGTGTGGTGCTCTCCGAGTCTTAGAAAACTTTTATTCCAGACATCCTATTGTCATTGCAATCTACAATGCAATCGCTGAGTTGAATCATCGCAACACAAGTGAGTTTCTGCTGGATCCCTAGCCGTGTAGGGATTTCTGGTAATGAACGTGCAGATTCCGCTGCTGAAGACGCGTGTGGTCAACCATGCTTCACTACCCATGTTACTACATCTGACTTTATTAACTATGTGAAACTCACTTTTCGCATAAAGTGGCAAGATGACTGGACGGCTACGGTAGATGCCAAACTCCAACACATTAAAGGTTCTGTGTTGCCATGGGACTCCTCATGCAGGAAAATTCGTCGTGAGGAAGTGGTTCTCTGCCGATTGCGGATAGGACATACGAGCTACTCACGGGTATATGATGTCAGCAGTAAACGCTCCAGTATGCATGCGATGCAACTGCCATTTGACTGTGCGCCACATTCCTGTGGACTGCATATGTTGTGCGGCCTTGTGTCGTAAATTTAAATTGCCCAGGAATTTTCGGTAAATTCTGGACGATAATAAAGAAGTTTTAGACCAGGTGTTTTTTTATTTCTGCGGGGTGCTAATATTTTACATAATTTTAATACTGTTTTTCGATTTTTTTGTGGTAGTCGTATGTTTTTGTGTTTCAACATTTAATTTAACTTTTTTGTTTTGTCCTTATTTTTAATATTTTAGTTGTTTTGATTTTGTTTTTAAATTGCTACTTTAAGTTTTCATTTTGTTTTAACTTTTTTATTCTATTGTTTTTGTATTTATATTTCATGTTTTGTTTTCCGGGCGTTTTTTATTAATTTTTAATAGTGAGTTTTTTAAATTTAGTTTTTAAAACGCATAAATCGTGTTCGGGCCGAAGCGTTTATCGCCCAGAAAAAACCTAATAAAAAAAAACGAGTGAAATCTATCTCCACTCCACATTTTGAAAATTCAAAATGTATCATAAACTATGGTTTTATGATACATTTTGAGTTTTCAATAAAATTATATTTATTTTCAATTATACTGAAGAAAAATGTAGTGAAAATAGATAGTTAACAGAACTAATTCAATAAAGAATGTAAAAGAAAATAATTATTTATCCTAATATGGATGTTTATCTTTTTTCAGTGTATTATGATGTAGAGACTGCTAACAATCCGATTACTATTCTAGTCAATTTGACCAGCAACAATCTGTACAGGATGTGGGAAATCAGGGTACGTGGTTACATTGTGTAAGTAATCTAAAAAGAGATAAATAAATAAATTGCTAAAAAAAAAATAAAATAGCAATTATCAAAATCTTGTTCTTAAAACACTTTTAAGAACAATAAAAAAATGTTATTGAGAAAAAATGTCATTTTTATAACTTATTGTTTTTTTGGAAGTATGTCATTTTCATGACATATGTTGGTCAATTGGTCTATTTGTCATAATATCCTATCAATGGTTTCTATACTTACTCTTATTAGAATCTACATTAATTAGTTTGTAGTGCATGGTTATATACTAAATTATAATATTCAGGTAAATAAATATTTAAATAAATTTTAGGATCATCTAGGAATAAACAGAATTTTTATTTGCCAAGGTAGCAGAAAGTGTGATTAGGATATCACAGCAATTTATAATTACACAGGTCAAAAATAAATTTTCGCAGGTATAACATGCGGTTTACTGACTAATTGCAGCACTAAAGCCCAGTTAATGTGAGCGATGACGAACACTATTAATGCAGCAAAGTACCACTGAGTCATGGCTTATCAGTAAACACTTCCATCCCTTATCCTTTGTTGTTACTTCATGTAAATAGATAATTAATTGGCCAAATAGAATAAAATATTCTAAATATGCTTAAATAAACAATTTAAGAGATTATAAAAATATTTTAATAAAAATAAAGAGGTTTACTTCAAAATAGAATTTTCTGATTTGCCAGAGGTTTTAGTTAACCACAGAAACATTTATGTATATCATAACTCATGTGAGCGCAAGTCTCTTTTATTTATGCTTACTTTTGGTTTAAATATGCTTTAGTGAAGCCTATTTAAACATGCTAAAATGTAGATTAGAAGAATTAAAGATTATCCAGAATTATTATTCTGAAAAAATTATTAAGGAAGGGTGATTTTTTCACCTTCATTTAATTTCTCCTTCTATTTTGACCAGTGTACAAGAAGAATATCTGTTATAATTTATAATTATATCATACATGTATATATATATATATATATATATTGCATAGACAGATTTATAATAAATTCACTATAAATTTTACTTTAAATATTTGTTTTAGATTGCTCAAGTAGCTTTTAATCAGCAATCTCCAGCAGGATGTACTCAATATTATGAAGGTGTCAGTGGTAAGTGCTACTATCAAACTTGTTTCTAAATAGCTTAAATTTGTAATCCAAGACAAAATTGGACCAACCATTTTCAACATCAGTGACTTAAATTTTTCATTGTCAGTTTTAGATTATTTTAGTATTACATTGTATATATGAAATAATATAGAGTCTTTTTAGTACTGCAGTATATCATAAGAAATAAAAAGCCAATACTAATTCTTAATTTTAATTTCGTCAACTAAAAGCTTTCATCTCAGTTGTTGTAAGCAGTCAGTATTATTCAGATTTCTCTGCTGGTCAATTCAAATCACTCAGCTTCAGAATGACGCCAACAATAATAAGTTGTAAAGCTGCCCTAGAAAATTAATAAAGTAACATACATATTAATAATTAATTGAAATCAACCATGATGTACAAATATATAGAACATTTTTAAAAGTCATTAAATAATTTTTTTTATTATTATTATTATGCCTATTGCTAAAAAGAAAAAATGCTAACATTTCTGTAATTTTCTTCAAGTTTCAATATAAAAAAAAAACTATTTGCACATGCAAAATGAATAAACTGTCATAATTTTATAATCAAATTTTTTTTATAATTACCAGAAATATAGTAATGAATAACTGGAAAAAAATTAAGACTCCCTCAGTGGCAAACACAGTAGGCTGCTACATTACAGTTTTGAGTTTATTTCTTACCTAGGTCAAGAAAATTTATAGAGTCAAGTATAAAACTTAAAAAACAGTTTATAAATTTCAAACCACAATTGAAAATTGCAATAAATATTGTTAGTGATCCTAATATATTTATATTTATTGATAAAGTGCAAAGTAACGTAATGTTACAATACTTGAGTTTTCAAAAAGTACGTTTTAATTTTAATTCAGTATAATGAGTAATTAATATACCAATTGGTAGATGAATTTGAAAGATGGAAAACATTAAGATCCAATTAATTAAAAATAAAGTGTAACATATTAAAAATATTGGTTATAAAAACATAACAGAATTTAAAAATAGGTATTCATTAATACAAGTTTTTTAAAAATTACAATTTAAAATGAATGGAATATCAAGAAGATTCTTCCATCAGTTGAAAATTATGATAATAGAATCAATCTTATTCACTTGCCTATGTGATGGACTTATCTAAACCCAAAAGAAACATTTCAAAATAACAAATAATTGTTATGTAAATACTGTAACATGTATTAAAAAAGATAAAAAATTCAATCATTACTTGAAATTTTATTTAAATGTGATGAAATTATTAAGTTCTTAAAATAAGGCTGCTAGAAATGAATAGAATAATCAAAATTACAATTTACAATAAAGAAAATTACAAAAAGATTTTAAATAATTCATTTTTTTTTTACACTTCAGATCACAGTTTTATGAGTAGTTGATATTTTTCTTCATTTTAATTATAATTCATACTATTATAATTTTATAATCATCTAAACAGTATTTATGAAGTTATTTATACTATACAAAATGTCTTTATAATTAAATATTTAGATAAAATTGAAGGAGAGGGAAACAAATTTATTAATATACTGAAAAACAAAGCAAGGAGTAAAGAATAAAAATTTAATTGAGAAGAGATAGAAGTGAACAAAAGGGATAGGTAGAAAAAAAAATTACGTTAGAAAATCTCTGGAGATAACATTTACAGCAGAGACTGAGATTTATGAGAAAAAAGTTAAAAATTAAAAAAGAAACTAAATTACAAAAGATAGAATAATAGTAACTGTGGTAACTAAAGTACACATATCTTTGATGACGAAAAATTTATAACTTATTTCTTTGCCATGGTGGCAGAAATATAATAATGAAGTAAAAGGATTTCTATTTTTTCCTTAATAATTACTTTAATTCACAACTTCACCTCCTTGGGGGTGAAGAAATAACCTCCTGAGTCTCTTTGTACTTATTTAAGGATAAAGAAATCAACACAGTTAAGACCTCAAGAGATGTTGAGGTTTGTAGTGCTGAATGCCTGACGTCCTTCTGTAGGAATATCCATTTAGACTTCCTGAAAATGATTTTATTACTTTTTAATCTTTTCCAGTTATAAATTAATTACAAATTAACAATTAGAGCAGGAAAAATATGTTAAAAATTCTTTGTCCATTTAAACAAATTTTATTCATGTACTTATGGAAGGACGTTTGATCTTCACTGTATGAAATAAAATTAATTATTCTTTGCAGTAAATTTATTTTAGTAACATATAAAAAAAGTAATATTCACATATAACACCATTACTAAAAAAGTAAGGAACTGTTTAAGTTTGTAATAAGAATTGTAGAAAATTGTACAATCAAAATTAAATAAAAAGTCTTCATATCACACAATGGAATAAAATATATGAATAAGTACAGTGCCAAAATTAATAACAACAAGGACATTAAACAAATAGCAAACTTATTATTTCATATGGAATTCAAAAAAAAATTCCTATTCCCCATAAAGCGTGTAAGTAATTTGTACAGTTAATACAAAAAACTGAGGTCTTTTTCGACCAGTTTTTCTGCCGACATCTTTGTTGGGTGCCAGTTGTCACTTGAGGTAGATATATAGCTCCCTGGATTCATAATTCTAGAGAAGACACATCACTTTTCCTTCCAGCAATTTTGTCTACCTCTTCATTATCATCCGAGTAAATATCTTCTTCAGTAACATCATCATTATATGAGTCAGCTGTGCTGTATTTTTCTAAGTCGCTAGTACGTGCATATTCTTTATTTTGACTGTTTCTTCACTACTCTCAAATTAGCCCACAAACTAAATTATCGAGGTTTTAGATGCACTGGCATAGTTATGATTAATGTTTGTATAACAATCCGGTGGCAGTGTTATCCACCAGTGAATCTGCAGACCCAGTCTGTGAAGCAAAAATATAGAGTAAGAAAGAAAATAAGTATATTAATATTTCACAATTAAATTATAACTAATTTTAATATGAGTTATAATTTAAGTTATTGACAGCGATTTATGTTTAAAAGTTATGTTTCCATACCAAAAACTATTCTGAAGAATAATTTACATCATATGACAAAATATATATAAAATCTTAATTTTCTGTTATTCGTTTTAAATTTATTGGTATTCGTTTTAAACCATAACTATTCTGGAAGTTTTCAGACCTACTGTATGTTATATATAATAATGGATCTATGATTAGACGGTGAGTTGAAGTCCTCTTCCTAACCACTTTAAGATTAATGCCTTTAAACAAGATTATGCCATTAGTAACCTGACTGAAGAAGAAATAGTTTAATTAATTGAAAAAAGATCAGGAAGTGTAATTTCCATATAATTTTTTAAAGTGATTATTAACAAATATTAATATTTTTACAAAAAATTAGTTGATTTTGTTTTGTAGATTGATGAATTTTTTATTGCAGGAGTTATTCAAACAATGAATTTTGCTATCAATGGACGTCATCTGGCTGATCAAGATTATACTGTCTGTATGAGACAAGAGCAAAGTAAGTTGAAATATCATTTACTACTGCATTTTATTCAAAATTTGGATATTTAAATGAGGTTATATAGATGATACTTGTTATCTGAAGTTTTGATAAAAAACTATTTTAATTTTCAATAATTTACCTAAAACTGTTACATAATTTGATTTTTATATGTACACATTAACCATTTGAACTATTTGTATCTCTACTCATTGATATAATTTAATTACTAAACTGACACATTACCCTCAATAATTACTTATAACTATAAAGTTATTAATAGATAAAAAGCTATATGTAAATTATAACTTCATAGATAATTGTAAATTCATTTTTTGAAACTAATTTTAATTTAATATTAAGCCACTCAGCAAAAATGTATATCGGTAGCATATTTAAAAAAATAATCATGTATAAATGTTATATTTCAACAAAACTATATAGATTAACTAAAAGTGTTTGAATTATACTTAAATGCTTATTTCTTTATTCCAGGTATGTGTTCAATAGTTTATGAACCATGTGATGAAAATTCATTTAGAATTGGACCACCTATATTATCAGGTAAAATATGTTTTCTCTGTAATTACTACTATGCTTATTTTGAACACACCTTAATGATAAAAGTCTGATTTTTTGACCTGGTTGATGCTTATTTGAAGGCTTTTGACAATTATGAAATTATCTGACCATCACAGAAAGGAATAAAACCCAAAATTTGTTAATCTGAAGATATTACATTAAACTACTCCTGCAAGACAGTCTTTCAGCACTTTTTTCTGATTCCAGAAATTTACATACCTTTCCTTGCTGCTTCTTTAAATACTCTCCTTCATTTGTTGTTATTTCTTCAAGATTTTTGCTCTCTCATTTTTTTCTTTCCATAGTTGTTTATGTTTAAGCATATTAACTTCTATAATTAATTATTTATATTAAGGCTATCAATAAAAACCTGTTTTTTGTGTTCCCAAATCTTAATGGGATATCTAGGGTTGATGGCATTTGGGAAAAATGAAAAATTAGAGAAATGATTTTAAATCATTTTGAAAAATAATTACGTATGCATTTCTTTATGTTAGTTAGTGTATTGTACAGTGACTACATGTTTGTAGAGCTGATATTCTAAGTTTTGTAGAATCAGTAGTAAACGAAGTTATAGGGATTGTTTGGTCTTTCATTATGAGTAGGAAATTAATACATACCATAGTATATTGCAAGGAAATTCAACTGTATATATGCGTTATTTAAATTTATGTGAGTAAGTATATGTTTGCAATAAGTATGGAAGTATGGAGTATTGTTTAACTAATAAAAGGCAAACTTTATGTCTTGTCTTTTTGTGTTTGATCATTTTGATGGTAATTGGGTTGAGTTTCTTAGCGTTTGTAGAATTCAAATTATTTGGTGGTTCTTAATTTTTGGTTAAATATTAATATTTATTTAAGACTATCATATTTTCCGCATGTTAAAATAAAAGTAATTATTACATCCAAACTGCTGAGCAAAATTTGATTTTTCTTAAACCAAGGAGATATTTTAATTTTACCAAGGATCTCTCAGATATTATTAATTCGTAAACTGTTATAAATAAGAACACATGCCAACAAAAATAAAAACCCATTGAATAATTTGAATTAAATGAATGACAAAAGTCACTCCACTGCTACAAAATAATCAAATAAAATTAAAAAAGGATCATCTTGCATACAAATATTTACACTACATTTATTGTCACATGTTCTTATACATGTGTATTGCACAGTTGTTGTATTTTCTTACTCCACAACATAAAATAACTAATAAAAGTCACTAAGAACAAATATATTAAAAATTCTAGCTGAATTCCTCACCATACTCACACAGTTATTCATTATATATCAGAAAAATATAAAGCCAAAATACACTTTTCAAAACATACAAATTATATTATTTTATATACATTTTTATAATTAATTAGTTTATGACCACATTTTATAATTTTATTGTTCTGAATGATCATGGTAGGATTTTATAAACCATTTTATAAGAAAAAAATGTTTAAAAATAAGGAACTCTTTATGACAAAGAAAGTTTACTAACTTCAGATGTTAAAATTGATTCAATTAATTTCAGATGAAACTGATCCCACCTTAACTTCAGATGAATAAAATTGATCCAATATTAATCTTAAGTACACTTGAAGAGAATTTTTCTCACGATTGAAGTACTTCTATTACTGTTTCATTTGGATCTATCACTATATAACTAAATTTAAAAAAATTTCTTTGAAAGTTTTATAAGTTGCTCCTTCCATGTTGTAAAGAAAGAAAATTTAATAATTAAATTTTTATACTCTTTTCTGAGATTATCTCTTATTCAGTGAATGTTCAACTAAAATTCTTAACCATTGAGCAGAAACACAAGGTGAATGAGATTATGGGAGATATGGCAGGTATTTTCAGAGTAAAGGATACTAAATACCTTTGCTGTAGAGGAAAATTGCCCTGTGTTATACATGTTTTTTCAGTAATGTTAGCACACACAATATGTTCTCCTGATATACTTACATGCTGTATATACAACATAATAAACATATTTATCATGGAAGTGGAGGAAAGTATTAGTACCACATATTTGTAAACCAGTAATTTCTCTCCATTAATAGCCTAACTATGCCACTGGTTTCACTTTGTTGATAATTTGTTATCCACACAACATATCTAGTGACCCATGTATTAGTAGTATTACTTATACCTTTACGTAGATGTTATATTTTCCCAAAATTTGTTTGCATCTATTTTTAGTTCTATTGTAGGGATTGTTCATGAATTAATTATATCAGATGAGGACACGATAATTTGTAATTGACTTAAGAAAGGACTGTTATTTGATTATCTACTTCAATTAAATGAAATGAAGATAAGGTTTTTTGGTTTAACTGTACAAGATTGAAATTCATTTTTTTTTTTAATTTATTAGTTGTATTACTTATAAATTTATGTAGATATATATATATTGTTTTCCCAAAATTTGTAATGTTCCCATCTTTTATCTGAAAACATTGTACAAACTGCAGTATTAATGTTCATGTTTCTTTTTTAGATGATCCTGGTTCTGGTTCTGGTCCCCTAAGAGATCCAGTTGAGCTTGAGAATGCAGTGAAACAGTGTAATGACCGTGTTCTCATGCCTTGTGATTCAGAGGAATTTTTAAATGTGAGTAATATTCTTCATATTTACTATAAAATTTTTCCAGTTGTAAGATTTTTTTGTCTTATTCTTAAGAAATAAAGAAATACCATATTTAAACTTTACATTCTCCAAAGTCTGGGTAATGACTGGTACAATAATATATTTTTTACTTCTTCTTTCTGTCTAGTAATGATTCCTTTCAATGTTGATAAATGGACAATTATGGGAGGAAGGTGTTACCCAGATGCCATCACAAGAAAGTAGCAAAGTAAATTTCATTCCTAAAATTATCAAAAATGATTCAGTTACGAGTATTAATTAAATACAATATATTAAGAAATCTGGAGTTTTCATTCGTCACTCTATGATAGACTTTTTTCTCTGACAAAAGTAGTCTTCATTTTTTAAAATTAATAATCAATTTCTACATGTGTAATTTATTATCATCACTATTAGATAAACTAGAAGAACAATACTAAATTTTTATCTTTGTAATGACATAATTGTTTAAATCATATTCTCAAATCATTCAATACTAACTGACCTTTAATTTTAAATATTAATTTTTTATTTATTGTTGTTTCTGACTCCCATCAGCTTTTAATAAAAATAAATATATAGTTTATTTTTTATTTTAGATAATGTTTTAAATGTCCAACATCATAGGTAACATACATTCTAAAAGAAAAAAAATTAATCTGTTCTTATTCACTGCATCAAATTAAATATATTTTAAATCTTCAAAGAAACAAATTTTTGAAATTAGTTCTAAAATTAATCTCAGAAAATATACCTGGTTTTCTAAAGATGGTGTGAATTCCTCTGTAAAGTAAAATACAGTATGAGGTGTGTTTAGTGATCTCAGAAAAGGAGCTGAAGAATAAATTAACAGTAAATATTCACTCAACTTGTTTTATTATCCTACAAAGAGAGTAATCTGTGAATATTTGGTACGACATATTTTACATCAATCCTTTAGAATTAATTAAATTACTCAAATTAGTATCATCAGTTTTCACAAAATTTGCATCATAATTTATGATAAAAGTATTCATATTCTGTTGCAGCCAGCTGGAGGACCCAATGCCTGTGACTTGCTACATTGTGGGAACTCATTCTGTAATCCTGGTGAATACCCATGTAGAATAGAAAGTAAGTAAAAATTAGTATTATGAAATCAGATTAAGTTAATTAATATTATAAAGTTAGATTAGATTAATAATGTTAAAAAAGATTTATAATTGAAACCTTGTTTTTAGATTAATAAAAATAATGGATTAAAATAATGTTTTATATTATTCATTACAATAAGAATAAAAAAGAAGTAGTTTAGTCTTGTACAGACTCAGTTCAACCATTCCTGAAATGTGTAGTTAATTTAACCCCAATCACCAAAGTACACTGGTATCCACTGACTAGCATTCAAATCTGTATAGAAGAAAGTAACAAAGATTTGAACCTCAGAACCTTTGACTTTGAAAGTCAGCAGTTAAACAACTGATTTTTGATGACAAATTAACCACTAGACGACGTTTTTAGTCTGCTGGGCTAAAATGCAGATGAGACAAAATTTTTCTAAGTACAATATTTTTTTATTTTCTTCAATATGGATTTTTTAAATATGTAAAGTTGATGGAAATTTCTTTGTTTTAATTAGGATAAAATTTAACTAAAATATGTCAATTTTTAAAACATTTAAAAATTGGCACAGTGAGCTTGTTATTAATTTATTCTTAGTCTTAGGATTAGGATTAGATGGTTCACACTTTATATTTAAAAACAAAGTACTTGTAGTTTGTATATTATTATTATTTGCGAGTTCAAGTTCTGTAAATTCAATCTTTTTTTGTAAGTTAACAATTACCACCAAAAATTTATTAAGAAAGATCTTGATAGAGCAATGTAGTGAAAGAAGTCAACATTAGAAGTGCAACAAAATAATAAAAAAATAATAATTTTGTAAGTACTTAAAATTATTATTTTTTGTCTTTTTTTTACATGCTGAGCTGATGGGACTGCTCATAAACAAAACTACTTCACTTGGGACTGTTTTCTCTTTTCCCAGTAGATTTTCATCTGTTTTTTTCTGTTCTCTTCTTTTTGGTCGTTCCATTTCACCCTGTTATTTCTTGCTGTTTCATTCTGGAATTACCTCAGATTTCCTGTTTTTGTTCTGAAACGTTCTCTGTTGTGTATTTCTTCTTTTTTAATTGTTAGTTTCGGTAAATCTTATCTATTTCTTTAAACAAATTTGTTTTTGTTTTCCTATTTGTGAAAAATTCAAGGAACGTTTTACAATTTTATCTCCGTTCATTCTGTAGATATGACTAAAATTTTACTTTTAGTTAATTTATTAACCGAGTTTAATAAAAATAAAAAATGGCTTTCGCCAGTCAATACTCATTAATGAACCGTTTCCAAATCTATGTTTACATGAACTTTCTCCTTTATCTTCACCAGTAGAACATGTCCTGAAAATTTATTATATTCGTGAACCACATTGAGAGTATATAATAAAATTTAATTAATTTTTTTTTTTGTCATAAAATATAGAGTATTGAAAATATTAAAGTATTAAAAAATTGAAATATTGCAAAATAAATTTATTTACCCATAATCTTCATATTCCTTATTTAGATTCTTTAAACTGGCTAATTTTAATAAAATTGAAAAAGCCATCTCTTTTTTTCTTATTTTTATGTCACCAAACTATAATGTAATTTTGATTTTATAAATTTATAATTTGCAATTTGCTATTCATTATCCATGATGGTCATAGATGAAAATCATTTAGAATTATAAAGTTTTTAAAATGATAAACCAAACCAAATTGAATGGATACAGTATTTCCAGAAAGATCACATTCTAAATACATTTCCGTCTAACTAGAACAGAATATGTCAATAATGTCAACAACCAACACCGGGGTGAGAATAGTATCATCAATTACTTAAGATGGTTTCAAGGATGACTGAAAATGTTTTGAAGTTATATTAAAATGTTGTATTATGAAATTTGCTCACTTTACAAGTTTACTCATTTAAATGTCAATTTTAATTTTTTAGGAATAATTTTTTCTTAGGAATGAATCGCATAGTAATAAAGCTACAAAAAAGTGACTAATAAATATTTTGTTTTATCCTGTAATGTGGTCTCAAACAAAGGTTAAAAAAGACTGGTCAATTCTCCTTAAAAATTTGTGAAGTACTGAAATTTATAACAAATTTTAAGAATACTGGTGAGGTCTTTCAAAAAATCAAGGATGGTTTTTGTAGTTTTATCTTTGTTCATTCTGTAGATACTGTAAAATTTCCAGTTCCAACTGATAAGTGCAGCTTATTGGTAGTTCAAAAAATAAATGCAGTCACCAGCAAATAAAGAATTAAAGGGCAAGACAAAAATAAACTTTCAGTTCACTCTGGTGAAGAGTAGTGGTTTACATTTTAGTACATTTTGATACAGCCTCACAGATATTTAAAAGGAATTTTATACTATAATACCATTTCCTGAATTATTCCTTTTTAAAAATATATAATTATTGATTGCAAAAACTACATAAAAGTTTTCCCTCTACCATTTTGATAACACTTTTCTTCATTACCTGTAGAGTAGCAGTCTGTATTTTTTTTTTTTGTACAGTTTGAAGAGTAGAAACTTTAGAGTGACAAAGAAGATTGTTCTGATGATGCCTTAAACTTAAAACTTAAAATTTTTAAAGCAGTTCCTCAATTGTGGTTTTAAACTAAGGGGACTTCAATCAGTTTATATATATTCTTTCACCATATTATTTGACAATCACTGGTTGTTCAGTTCATTCACATTTACAATTGATTAATAAACAAACTTCCCTTTAATAAAACTATTGTGGGTTAAAAATACACTACTAAGGAAGTGTGTTATTTTGTTAAGCTTTTCAGTTGTAGATGTTGTATATGGATAAATCTAGTACTTATCTAAAAAAAAATCATAAATTAAAAATCTGTTTGTGTGTATGTGTGTGTGTGTGTGGTGTGTGTGTGTGTGTGTGTGTGTGTGTGTGTGTGTGTGTGTGTGTGTGTGTGTGTGTGTGATGAATACATGCATATCAAACAAGTAATTATCAAAACAAGGAAACCTCCTTTGAATAATGTACATTTTTATATTTTATTTTATATTTGATTTATATTATTTTATTTTATATTTGATTTTATTTTTATATTTGAACTTTTATTTCTGATTTTAGGTAGCATTAGACCATTCAACATAAGGATACAATTTGGTCCTGGTTTGAGGCAAGAAAATCCAGATGATAACTTAGGAATGTGTCTTAGATATATACAGCAACCATGTATCTCATAGTGCAGTGTTTCATTCTTAAAAATCAAAAAACAGAAAAGTATTTATTTATGTATTAAAAGAGTGAAAATATTATATTTCTGTAATACAAAAAGTTGTAACATATATATATATATATATATATATATATATATATAAAATGTATTTACCCACTTAAACTCCACTACCACATAAGACCTGCAGGCTACTTTTAAGATTAATGTGAAAGAAAAAGAAGCTTTAGAATATATACATACTCATTTACTCCTAATAAATGGAAGATTTGGTATAAGTAAAAAATTAGCAACACTCAGTCTCACAGATTTATTTATTAATCTTCTAAATGGATAAATAACTTTACAGTTTGGTAAGCTTTCCAGTTAAACACCTTCTTCACTTTCGTATCCATTTTTAGATCCGGAATCAGAATCTTGATTCTTTTCATTTTCAGAGTATATCATCTTCAATCCCATCCATATTATTTGAGATTGAACATTTTTGAAAGTTTTGTCACTGGCTCTGAAAGTATACTCCCATGCATTCAATATCCATTTACTGACCAAGGAGAGAGATGGTCTTTTAATTTGTCTAGTGAGTGTAAATGAATGATCATTTGCCATCAAGAAGAACAAAATTCTTTCAATATTTTTTTAAAAGACTCATTAACACATACATCTAAAGGTTGAAGGAAGCAAATTAATCCTCCTGGAATAATTATTAATTCATAATTAATATATATTTTATATTGAATTTTTAATATTTTCAGTTAAATTTCCCCAAAAGCTATCAATGACAAGTGTAGATTTTACCTTTTGCAAGCTTTTGGGTCTACAAAACCACACAAATTTCAACCATTCAATCAATAAATGAGTATGCATCCACCCATTTTCATTACATTGAACAATTATCCCCTCTGGGAAATTCTCTTTGGGCAGAGTTTTGTTCCATCTGTTAAAATACCAAGTATGTACACCTTTGCTTTTACAACCACCATTTCAAATAGGAATACATTTTTCATCAATCAAACTTATAGATGAATTCTGTGGTATTTCAAAGTATTTGTTCAGCATTACCTACTTGCGATGGTTTGAAATTGAATTTTTTGGGCAAACCAATAACATGTTGAAATTCTATAAGATTTTCATCATATGCACCTGTCAATCTTTCACAAATAGTGGACCATCTTCTTACAGTCAAACAAGATCTACATAAATTTTTGAAACCAACCCCTGTTAGCTGTAAATTTCTCAATATTACCTACTAAGCTATTCGTTTCGGCTTTATAATGCACATCTATATAGAAACTGCAGAACGCTTTTCCCTTTTCTCTTTAATAATAAAAGATAGTTCTTGCTCTAATTGCAGGAATTTTCTGGATTTCTATCCATGAAATGAACGTCTTTTTGAAGAAGCACCAAGCAATAAATCCTTTTTTCTTTTGCCAGTAATAAATATAATATGTCCTTCATGCAGTAATATCAATCAATCATTGTAATGATTTGAATAAGACCTGCACCCTGAAATTTTAAAAAGGAAATCTTGAAAAATGCTGTGGTGCTTGTGTGAATAAATGTGGTGTTTATATTTTTATTTATACGTTCATAAATATATTTATCTTTATAGATAATATATTTAAGTACATATAATTTTGTTTGGTTGGATTACAAGCAAGATATTACACAAGAAAATATTGATATCAATATATTCTTAAGGGTTAACTTAACCAACCTCAAATTTTGCAATATCATATTATTTAATGTGCTGTACAATGTTCTAATTATAATTCCAAGCTTTTCAATTGTTTAAACTTAGAGCTTTCACCTGACTTCCAAGTATTTGAACTTTCACTCACTATTGTACTTTTACATTTAATGTAATTTACATCTGCATTTAGTCCTATGCGAGGCATATAGAATGAAGATTAGTAAGTAACTATCACTAAAGTTCAGAAACTTATTGAACTGTAAGTTCAGTAGCTTGTAAGATGTCCTATTACAAATGTTAATCCATGTATCAGGCACCATTTTGTGCAGAACTTTTCATTCTATCCTCATTTTCCATTTAATAACTAAAATGAATGCTTTACTTGTTACAACTTACAGCAGCTTTGCTTCAGTAATTTTCTAGAACCAATATAATCTCATAGTTAGGAATTTCTTTGTTAAGCAGTTAAGTTCAAAATTATATTGAACCAAACTGAATTTCAGATTAGTTTTTAACAAATTTTATATATAATATCAATTTAATATTAAAATGAATAATAAAATAACAAAAGACACTTCCAATTTGACTGAGGCATTCCAAAATTAAATTTGCAAAAATATTCTAGTCTTATCGCTGTAATGAATTTCATAACATTGATTTTGTTTTTTACAGTACCATTTAAATCTATTATTTTAAAGGAAATGTATAATAATAAAAAAAATTAAATCTGTTAAAACAGTTATTTATAATATAAATACAATCACATGTGTGAGTTCAAAAGACATCATTTTCAAAGATCCACGTGCTTTTAGCGATCAAGGAAGAATGCGAAAGTAGGTTATTGTTAGTGTGTAAACTCACTCATTAAATATATTTCTACTGTTATTTAACATTAACAACTTGGCTGCCCATTTGTCTATTTCAGTTATTAAACAAGAAGTTTTTACAAGAAGGGGTTAAACAAGAAGGAGCGAGTACACTCTGTGTTTCTTTTCATTAAAAAAACCATTTTCACCAATGGAAAGGGTGGAGAACTTCCATAGAAAATTTTATGATAGAATATAACCTTGTGCTAGCAGTAAAGGAACATCATGGGTTTTTAATTAAAATTAAATAAACCCTTTTTGGGCCCAAATGGAACACAGACATATAGCAGGCACTTATAGATTATAAAATGACAGAAATCATATTTATATAAAAAAATCTGATGTGGACCCACATGACTTCCTTGTACGCCTATTAAATAACATATACACATTTTTAAAAGTACATAAAATGTTATTTCACTAATAACTTCTGATTTTTTAAATATTTTTTTATTATTATTATTTAATTACTATTTATTGTAAAAATTTTTACAATCGGAGATTAATAATTATTAATAAATCAATATATTAAATTTAAAAAAAAGTAAAATGAAAAAAAGGAAGAAAATGTTCCAAACAAAGAAAGAATAAAAAAAATAAGAGGAGATGATACATATAAAGAGAGAGAAAATTTGAAAACTAGTGTGTGTACACAAATTAAGTTTCAAATGAAATATATCAAACCAAAGAACGATTAAATGATTAACAACAAAAAACAAATAAAGAAATGATGATCAACTCCGACTTAGGGAAAATATTGTCTGACAATATCAGAGGAGTAATGAACTAAAAGATAAGAATTTTTTGCGATTTATTAAAGATCAGGCATATATGCCTCAGTATATATGTTTTTGTTAGATTCTATTTTTCAGTTACTCTGTAGTTAACTTTAATGTAGATAAAATTAAATACAAATTCCAGAGTAATTAAATAAAATTAAACCGAAATTAAACTAAAAAATTCAAAAACGACAATTCTAAATTATAATTTTATGGTAATATTAAATAAACAGATGGTTCACCAAATATATTACATATACACATATAGAATAATTCCTATTAAATTACATACACATTTTTAAAAGTACATATACGAGTAATTTTATTTCACTGATAACTTCTAATTTCTTTTCATATATTTTTTTTTATTGTTATTATAGAAAAATTATTTATTGTAAACATATTTTTACAATCTCGGGTTAATAATAATAAATCAATAAATCAATATATTTTTTAAAAAAAATTTAAAAAAAAAGAAGAGGAAATGAAGTCTCATTTGAACCGATTAACTTCCCATGTAAGACCCAAATATTTCATTAATTAAAATTTTATTTGGCTGTAACTCTGAAACCAATGAAAATAAGTAACACTTATGATATATCATTGAAAAGCTGTCAATGAGGGCTTATTACTGCAGTTAAGAAAAAGTCAAGATGGGTAGCACATTTTAATTATAATGGAAAAAATCATTTACAGATTTACTTTACTTTTGAGATGGAAAAACTTATACGATATATTTATAAATACTCTTTGATAAAATAATGCTGCTAAATATTAATAGATATTTGTATTTGTCATATTATTTTTGTATATGAAACATAGAAATCACTATTATTATGCTGGTTCAAAGAATATGAAATATTTACTCCACTAGTAATAGTATACCATACGATTTATTATATTACTTTAAGGAAGCATGCTAACTTGTCTGACAGGGGGTAATAAAGTTATATTTCATACAGAATTCTTTTGCTAAATGTACAATGTATTGTATTAAGTTGTAAGTTTAATTACTAATACACACTTTGTATTTGGTATTGTCACTGATGTGTAGCTTGTAGTTTAATAACAGGATTTCTTTCATCTTATAAACAAATTTTTGATTGATACAGTTCACAAATGTGTCAGAAATTGATTGAATTCATGAATTTTTAAAATTTAATAACCTAATACCAGTAGTACTCATCCTTGGACACTAATAGTATTCATCTTTGGATCTGCTTGATCCTATTAATAAGGTGTACTGACAATACTACACAAAAAAGAATGACTAAGAGATTTTTAAAGATTTTTGTAATAAAATATATTTGTAATTTCTGTAATTTAATAATTACATCAAAATAAATATTTTATTTAATATTTATTTTACAATATTTATTTTATTTAAGCCATTGGTTTGTACTCTAATGTATATATTGCCAGTAGAATATGTAATTACATTGATTCAGAAAATAGTAGTACTTTTTTTTTATTACCTGATAAGTATGAAATAATTAATTTGCTTGCTTGTTTATAAAAATTATGTTCTACAGTAAAATGTTTTTCAATAAAGTACAGTAACTTTAATATTGTATTTCAAAGGAAGATTATCATCGCATGATAGTACTGAGGAAATCAAATAAATTTTCACTCCAAAAAATTTGCCATGTTCTACCATTTGTCTACCTTGAAAAGGATGTTACAATTCAAATTTAAATACATATAGGAAATAATTCATTACCAAGAAGCAATTTTATATTGCCAACATGTAGAATGTTATTCCAAATGAAAGAATATTTTTAAGATGAAATAAAACTTGACTTTCAGCAACTCTAACAGAAATAATATGGAAAGTGAACAACCATTGAATGAAGTGTTTCAAATATGTCAAGATATTCATATTTTTGAAACAGAGCAATGTAAATTACTGGACAGGTTTTACTTGGAATGTAAGATCTTGAACAATAATGAAAAAATCAAACAGTAATGAACACTGATAATGATAATAAAAACAACATTCCTTATTCTCAAATTGCTTCTTGATTTTGCTTTCTTGTTTGATTATATAATCAAATTATTATTAAAAAACACAATTGTTAGAAATTGAAACTAAAAATAATATAACAATAATTCATCATTCATTAATGATTTATAGAAGAAAAAAGAAGTATACAACATTAATTAAAGTTAAACAGCATTCTAAAAGTTTTTTTTCTGATCAAATTATAATTTGTTATCCCTTTAGTACTGACTGTATTATAGATTAATGGGTTTCTATTGGATTGGTCAAAACCAACAGCCTATTAGTAAACATTTAAGTAATAAAGATTTCATTAAAATCTATATCCATAATTATTTACATAATTACACACATTAATTGTAATACACACATTTTGTTAAAAAGAAACAGATTTAATTAAAATTGTTAGAATTAAAAATAATCATCTGTAGTTATAGATTTAAAGAACTGAGAATAAGTTACTTATTTTAATTTTATGGTTAGTTTGATGAAAGTGTAAGCCAAACATGCCTTGAAATAATGGGTGAAGTGATTTTTCTAAATTGCCCTCTTAAGAGGGTAGTTGATGTTCTGACTCCCAGTCATCCAACCAGCAATACGCACCCTTCGTCGTCCTTTCCCATCCAATCCAGTGCCTATCATTGGAGTCCCAAGGATGTCATTGCAAGGGCACCATCCAATAGGGTGCCACCTATGCTCCACTCCTCAGGCTATCCAATGTTACAGGATAGCCACTGCCCCCACAAGTCCAACTCCAAATAACAGGGTGTACCAGCGGAGCCACTGGTATGGGGCGGGCTACCCTATCACCATGATACCTTACTTTTCTTTTACAGCATAGGTTACCAGATACCCCTCTCCTCTTCATATCCAGCCATCTTCAGCTTCTCTAGACCTACAGCCACTCAACCTATCCACAATCCACGCACACCCAGGTCAAGGCGTTTCAGGTTCTTCTCAATGGTATGAATCAAGTCTCCTCTTGCCCTAATAACCACTGGCAAGACTTGAACCTCTGATACATCCATGCTCGCCTTGACCTCTGCAAAAATTTTCTTATACTTTTCCTTCTTTTCACATACTGCATTCTTCAGAGACTCACCTTGTTCAAAGCAGACCGTAATGTCAATGATGAGAGCCTTCTCCGGTGTTTTAATTACCAGGTCAGCCCTCAAAGCATCTGTCCTGTCCGCAAACAGTTGTTCCCTCGCAACAACAGCCATCTGCCATGGCCCTTTCCTCAATAACATCGACCACCAAATTATGGCAAACTATCAGACTTTCTCTACCAAAAGGACATTCTCCCAGTACATGCCCAAGCGACTTGTCTTTCGCATGAAAGCATGATACAGCAAACCATTGAACAAAAAATCAGGCAGATGAAAGAACCCTTTAACACTACTAACAGTCTATTTTTTTAAGGTTATTGCATGAGGGAAGGTCGGAGACAAACAGGTGATAGTAACCAGGCAACACATAATAATTGAGCAAATCCAGTTTCTGGCAGGGCTTCAGAGCCATTCTGCTAACCTTCTCATAGGCACAAATGACTTCTTGAGCACCATGCAGCATGTGATGTCTCCAAAATCCTCAATGCGACAGCAACTCCAGTCAATACAGATCCTATCAGAAAGCCTCAACCAGTTGCGAACCTCAGCAGAACACTCAGTAACCCAATGCATCTCTTTTTGCTGAGTTTTAATCTCTCGAAGCACCTTCAGCATTAAACATTTCCCTTAGAGGCCTGTCTTCTTTGTTCTGCATGTATATACATTCCATAACCTCTTCCCTGCCAAGGCCCTCCAGTTTATCATACAAAATCACCTTCGGCTTTACTGCCCTGGAGACACTGGGTGTCAGTCCATTCTTCCTCAGCAACTCAATCTCCAGAATCCTTTTCACCCCAGTATTGTTCAGAGCCTCCAAAAGCACTCCACCCTGTCGTAACTTCCTAAGTGTGGTAACTTGGATATATTCCTCTCAAGGCTTTATAACTTCCCTTATTATAAATTCTTCATAGTCTCAGATGTAGGTTTAGGCTCACCATTATCATCTTTATAAGGGTGTATGAGCACAACACCAGCATGCTTAGGAGGCACACTACCATATGTAGGTTCAAGATGTTCAAGGCTGGCACTAACTTCCCTTTAAGAACATCAGCGTACCTCTTTTCACAAACAGCACCACCAGCTGACGACAAGACTACAGCCATTTCCTCCTGTAAAGGGAATAAAATTCCCTTAGCTATACAAATTTAGTGGTGGCTGGCGTATAGGCACTGTGGAACTGCAGCACCACATATTTCCACTTGATATTATCAATAACATTTAATACAATGTTCCCTTTTTTCTTTAATTCTTTCTTTATACTTGTAAAATATATAATCCTTAAGCTTAATGTAAGTAGCTATCCCCCAGTTTATGAAAAAGATACAAAAATCTTTGTATGGAACTGTGCACTTGTTCCAGCGGTGTGGTGTTTGACTGCTGTGCGCATATGCACATAGGAAGCTGCAAGCGAGGCTGCGAGGGAGAGACAGCACTGTCGCCCCAGCAGTGCCGACCCTGTCGTGCTGGTGGGGAAGGTAGGTTTTATTTACTCCGCGTGTGTATGGAACGTTCCTTGTTCGTTCCCGTTTCTAGTTTGGTCAGTGAATGAAATATGAAAGTGGTTTAATTGTTTTTTCAGTAGTGATCAGAAGATGGCGGAAAGCAAGAGTTCTTTGATTGCCAAATCTCTCCAAAAACACGCTGGAAGGGCGAAAGAGATGGTAATTAGTAAAAACTAATTATGTATTTTTTCTGTGTACATATAAATTTAAATTAACCACCATTGGGCTATAGTGTTTTTAAGCGGGAAATTTATTATTTTATTATCTAATAATACTACAAAATATTATCAGTATTGACATTTTATTATTTAAGCGCAATGTACTTAAAACCCGTATTCGGTTTAACCGAATTTCTCAACAATTTATTATTCGGAATAAATAATAAGCACATTGTGCTTAAAAACCGTGTACCATATTCTTGAATGTGATAAAGCGTAGAATTAGATTATTATCCTGCGTCCGGCTATTCTATTTGAGTCGTGTTTTTAAGGTTCTTTTATTTTACAGAAAACTTTAACCATGACCTTGAAAAGGCCAAGAAAAATATTTTCTGGAACAGCATCCCCACTAATTTTAGGTAAAAGCCGCCACTGTAAAATTTGACTGTTCAAACGAATCTAAGAAGATGCAACTCCTTCCCTGCCACACCCAACTTATAAATAAATAAAAAAACGTAATTACATCTATTCATTATAACTTCCTTTTAAAATTTAGTAGATAAGCATTATTTGTAACAAAGCAAACTCAGTATATCACTACGAGTTGTAATTGTGGAGATACTACGTCTCCATAAAAACTGTAAAGATTGAAAAGTTAATAATTTGAGATTTGGGCAAGTCTGTACAAAAAACTATGATGAATAATAATTTGTTGTTTCAAGGATTATTATATAAAGTAAGATTCATTCTTGATTCTGTAAATAAACTCTTAATCAGAACTCTAAAAGTGGGGTTTTTCTCACCTGAAACCCTTCTCAGAGTTTGAGAATCAACAAAAGCAAAACAAAACAAAACCGATTAGATTTGTATGAAAATTTGAAAGTTTATTTTAATATATTTATTTTCCACGAACTCACCCCAACATAATATTTATTCTGAGTAAGCTGCCTTTTTAAATCTTAATTTGATAAATAAATTTAACATAAAAATAACTTGTATAATAAGTACACTTTTTGCCTGCTCCAATTTAAATTCTGATGAAACTTTTGTTTGCCTGTACATCTCTAGGTGTACGTCGTACGTATCTAGTTCTATACAAGCACAATGCGAGTCGATTTTAGTCCTTCGCCGGAACAAAAGTAAAAGGTTAGTCCGCATTTATAAAAATTATTTGCATGCAGCAAAAAATAGACAGTTGATTCTCAAATAAACGTTATTTCCTTTCTGCCTTTGTTTTGTGTATTAAAGACTTAGGACAACAATACGTTATGAAAATAAACTAAACTATGTTAGTGTAGAAATGTAGGTGTAAGAACAAGTTCAAGGTCATTCTCTCTATCTCTCACTTCTACACAGGTCATTCTCTTTATCTCTTTCACTCTCGCACACAGGACATTCACTTTAACTCTCCCACTCTCACACACAGGTCATTATCTATCTCTCTCTCAAACGTACACACAAACACACATACACCACACATAGACGCACACAAATACACTTGGATCAACGATGCCAGGCGAGATGCGGCATGTGTGAACCCCTGTGCGAGGCTAGACGAGGTAAGGCGTGCACCCTATGCGAGGCTAGAATAATGTATTAAGCTACCACCCCATGCAAGGCTAGACTAATGAGTTAAGTGAGCATCCCATGTGAGGTTAGACTATGAACTATCCCACCGTGCGAGGCTAGACCAATACGCGCGCACGCGCACACAAAAACACCCACACACTTGGATTGACGTAGCTGGGTGAGCTATGACATGTGTGTACCCCCGTCCGAGGATACATGTAGTAAGGTGAGTACCCCATGCGAGGGTATGGAGACTGAAGAACAAATGCTTCTGAATTGAACTAAATGAACTATGAGCCAGGTATGAATGATTTGAATCAAATGAATGGTTAATAAAATCTGTTAGTTTCCTGTGAGGACTGCAACAATGGTACCCCCAGGTGTTTAGCGCAAAGGAGCTCTAGTATACCAGTCGACATCTTGGAATCTCCCTTGCCACCCTTTTTCCCTAGTCCGCCACCTCAGAATTTCACTTTTCCCCTTGGGGATCCCCCTTTCCCCTATGAAACATTCCCTATTTTCCTGTCGAAATTTCCCTCTTCCCTCGTACTAACACAAATCAACCCTACAACCACCTGAACAATCTCCTACAAAGTAGTGTGTAAATGTTGGTACTGTATCACAAAAAAATGCCACCACAACTAGGTGTTAAATTCCACACCTGAGGTGTTAATTATCACACATCAATAATTAGTAGTTGTTAATCACCACATGCTTATTTAATGGTTACACATACTCGTCATATCACCACATCTTCGATACACTTATTTAATATTTCTTGATCGTAACTCCGGCCACGAGTTACTCCATCACAACCTCCAATGCGGAAGTCTCGGTCCTATCGTTAAATACTCGACTTAATTCCTCCGGGACACTGACATAACTTCACGGCAGAGCATTTATTCTATCTATAGCGGCACGTTTATCGTCAAAATTACTGAGCGCCAATTTGTTCGGTTGGATCGTCTCGATTTTATGCTTTTTACATCTAAACATCTTCATGGTCTTGTGCACATCGGTGATACTGTCGATCAAACACTTTTTATAATCTTCAAATATAATTTCATTCTTCACCACGTTCTTTTTTACCCCTTTAGCCTTCTTGAAAAAACTGTCCGTGTCCATGTACAGTAGGAAAAGTTTCGATCGGTACTTTCTTTTCATGACACGGTATTGGAAGTTATACAATTTAGTCTTGCTAAACTTGAGCACGGAAAGGCCCACGTAAATCGGCTTGTTGAAATATACATCTTCATTAGCACACTGGACGGCGCATAGTGTTTCATTGTAAATGATCCTGTCCTGGAAAGTCAGCTGACTTGATTAGTTTCATTCTCCCGTTAAAGCCCATCAGGGCTAGTAACGGTGGGTGGGTGTGGCGACCGGAAGCGTCACAAGGCGGGTGTCTTCCCTTACGGGGTTGGGATGATTAGTTTCATCAATCTTCTTTCGGATGACACTAGTTCGATATTTATCCTCTTTCTGGTGTTCTCCATACATTTATCGAACACGGCGTTGTTTATCAGTTTAAAGTGGTATTTTTCGAATTCGTTGCGCGGGAATTCGTTGCGTCTGACAATTAAGCCTGTTGAGTTCGATGTATCCCTTCAACCACGCGGACTGTGTGAACTGCAACATCTTGTAGACTTTGGTCATCGAAACCCGTTTCTGATCGCCTATTTTAGTATGAAGAAGTGACATATATTTCGACTTGTTCCGTAACAATGGTATAAGTTTCACATATTTAGGCATATTTAGAGATCGGAGGTGTCTCGTTCGTGGGCAAAGATGGTAAGTCGCTATGCGCTTCATTGAGGTGTGTGGGATACTCTATATCCACTTGTAGTATATATCCTATTAGCCGTTGTCCGGTATGAAGTTCTCCAATGCTGAATCATTCATCAGGCTTCATCCATCGGATATCTTTGTACGGAAAACGTTCACTTAAGGCCCAGCCATATAGGTTGTTGGTGCGGGAGATTTGAAATCATCGTTATTTATTTTACGCAATAAATATTACTTATATTTCAAAGGTTGGTAGCACATCGGCTATGATGTCACAGGTAAGCGGAGAATTAACTAATATTTTCATTACCGCACTTCTCTCACCCTAACCTTTTATCCTGTTTAGCCTCCGGGAATCACCGTCAGGTATTACTTCAGAGGATGAATGAGAATATGTATGAGTGTAAGTGATGTGTAGTCTTGTACAGTCTCTAGTCGACCATTTCTGAGATGTGTGGTTAATTGAAACCCAATCACCAAAGGACACCGGTATTCGCCATCTAGTATTCAAATCCGTACAAATGAACGGATTTTACTAGAATTTGAACGTTGCAACTATCGATTTTGAAATCAGCTGATTTACGTAGACCCGTTCACCACTAGACCAACCCGGTGTTCTCACCCTAACCTATCCTAATCTCACTCCTGCGGGGCTAACTGGAAAGAATGAAGAACAAGTATAATATTAAAACGATCTAAATTAACTGTGAACTAAAAGAAATGTGATCTGGGAGCTGAGTTTTAATTATACTGATCAATCGAATGAATAATAGATTTCTGCTGGGACTGCGTATGAAGCTAGGTGCAAGCATCCTGATCGAGGCTAGATCACAAGGCTTTCTTTTTTTACTGACCTAACATAAATGTCGGCAACTGATAGTTGTAGTAAGAGATAGTGTGTTTAATAAAACATTTATATTTTATTCGTTATCATCAAACCTAAGGTTAGGAAGGACTTATCAGTCAGACCAGTTGAAACTAGCTTATACACAACGTTATCTTCCACACGCATTAGGTCGACCGTGAACATGTCTACCCCTGCCACCTCTCCTAAGAAATGTCCACTTACTCGGAACTGCATTAAATACAACGGGTTTTGTTAAATAAATTTAAAATCGTCCATAAAAACAACTTAAACGATGATTAAACAAATGTACAAACAATGTAAACAAACATAGTGACTCCAAGGAGTGCTAGTGTCGCAGTCCGTCATGTTGGAACTTCCCTGGGGTTGTTTCCATCCTAATTTTTTTTAGACTTTTCATTTTAACGTAATATTTCAAAGGTTTGTAGCACATCAGTTTTTGTAGCCATCTGCTTGTGTACGAAGTGCAAAACCTAATTTAAATGTGTAAAACACTCTCCTCGCCATTCGTAACATAATTTGACATTGGACGGATTTAATATCAGATTATATCACAGTCTTTGGAACCTTTTTCTCCAGCAATGTGAATAGAACGCTTAATCCTTAGACGCCCCGCAACGAATTCGAAAAAGACCTCTTTAAACTGATAAACAACACCGTATTCGATAAATGTTTGGAGAACGTCAGAAAGAGGATAAGTATCAAACTGGTGTCATCCGAAAGAAAACTGATGAAACTAATCAGTCAGCTGACTTTCCAGGACAGGATCATTTACAATGAAACATTATGCGCCGTCAAGTGTGCGAATGAAGATGTATATTTCAACAAGTCGATTTACGTGGGCCTTTCCGTGCTCAAGTTTAGCAAGACTCTTATGTATAACTTCCACTACGGTATCATGAAAAGAAAGTACGGATCGAAAATTTTCCTACTGTACATGGACACGAACAGTTTTTTCTAAGAAGTGGAAACGCGCGACTTTTACCAAGACCGACAAGAAAGTGCGTTCGCGGATTACTTCGACACGTCCGACTTTCCCACAGATCCTCCCTGTCATTCGCTGAAGAACAAAAAGTGTTCGGAAAATTCAAGGACGAGTGCACCGGCATACCGATTCGAGAGTTCATTGGTTTGAGGGCAAAATTATATACTATCAGAACTGGTCCTGAAAAAATTATCAAGAAGGCCAAAGAGTTAAAAAAGAACGTGGTGAAGAATGAAATTATATTTGAAGATTATAAAAAGTGTTTGATCGACAGTATCACCGATGTGCACAAGACCATGAAGATGTTTAGATGTAAAAAGCACATAGTCGAAACGATCCAACCGAACAAATTGGCGCTCAGTAATTTTGACGATAAACGTGTCGCTGTAGATAGAAGAAATGCTCTCCCGTGAAGTTATTTTAGTATCCTGCAAGAATTGAGTCGAGTATTTAACGATAGGACCGAGACTTCCTCATCGGAGGTTCTGATGGAGTAACTCGTGGCCGGAGTTACGATCAAGAAATATGATAAGTGTAGGGAAGATGTGGTGATATGACGAGTATGTGCAACCATTAAATAAGCACAGCCGTCTATGAAAATATTCAGTATAAAAAAGAAGAAAATTCTTATTTATATTTCATGTAAAAATTAGAATTATAAATACGTAACACTATTGTTTATTTTATTTTACTTAATCCTGACAAGATCTGTTTGGTATAATTTTATGAAATGATCTGAGTATATTTATGTAATATTAACCAAGTTTATATTTTTCTTTTAATCATTTTACTTAACTATTTTTTTAGGAACATTATTTTTGTAGTGTGTAGTTAAATGTAGATTTATCTTCACTTTTTCTGTGTCGTTAGATAATTTCCTTTAGGTACATTTTCTTCTGATGCTCTTAAGAGCATGACAATCTTAAAACTTTTATAAAAAGATGAGGAATAATTTTACAGAAAATCTCATTTTGATTCATTCCAAGAAAGTTTAAAATGAACTGAAAACCCTTAAAACATAATTTTTATTAAAAAAAAATTAAGCATTGAATTTTATTTATTTTTCAGATTTTATTTATTTTTCAAGAAAACTTATTTCTTGTAAAATGATTGCTAGATGTAAAACCGTTAGCTAAAAAAGTTAAAATCGTCCAAATTGGTTCAAGATTAGTGAGAAAATGGAATTATTTCGCAATAAATAGAAAATTTTTTTAGAATTATTTTTCCATGTTTCCTGCGAGCATGAAGTAAAATTATGTTGGAAAATAGTCAAGCAAAGTGCTTTCCATGCATTTTCTTGAATTAATTTTGAAATTTCTGTAATTTTTTTTTTTGAAAAGTTTTAGTAATGAAACGAAATTGTATAAGTAAGCAAGTGAATAGAGAGTAGAATAAGACAACTCTATAAAAGACAACTTCACACGACCGCTGTAAAATAATTGTCTCTGTCATGAAACTAGTTATTAAGCATCAGATTAATCGGCAAAGATAAAATGTGCTAAGTATAACTCGCAAAGTATACAATATGTCAAAGTGTATTGTAAGTTTTTACGATGTCATGTTTCTTTAAAATTTGTGCTTTAAGTTTATGACCGATTAGCAAATGAAACAACAATAAACGGTAATGTGCAATTATTTATTTTAAGAATTAACAAAAATTAATCGATTAAAAGGGTAGTACCTATCCTTATTTACTTTATTATTAGTATTTGAATTATATTGTACTTTGGAATCTGAACTGTGAACTGATGTAATTGAAAAAATTTACGGTACAAATAATTTCATTTAAAAATAATCTAATTGTCTAGCTTAGTTAACATAAGCTAACTGTACAAATTATATTTAATTGCTGGAGTTCGTTATAAATATATTGAAATTTTATGCTTACAGAGAGAACCTTCAAGTAAAAATAGCTTTTCTCTTGAAGTAATTATTACAAAGCTGCGAGGTTGCGGAAGGTTTTGTACTGTAGTAATTGCAGTTGAATAAACTGTGTTTTACATTAAATTACGCCAACCAGATTTTTTTTCACCTTACTATATTGCGATTACGTTAAAGTTTCCAAAATATAAGATTATTAAAAAGTTGATGGAGTATTCTTTCTAAAAATGTATTGCTAATTCTTTCTATAAATAAGAAAAAAATCCCTTATTGAAATTTCAACCCAATCCGCTTGTCACCGTAACTGTGATATCTTCTTTTTTATAAATTTATTTTTTTTCAGTTTGTTAATTGTACTTACGAGAATTCATACTAGGTAGCTTTTTTCATACTTACGTAGTTTTTTTTTTTTTTTAAATTAGTGGCTGAAAGTAAAAATTAAGCTCTGTAAATTGTTTTACATAAAACTGTAATGACAGTTAATTTGTATTTTTCTGACAAACAAGAATGTTTTTACATAATTTAGTTCTACTTATTTTCAAACGTCAATGGGGAGACAGAAAATGATAATAAGAAGTTTTTAATAATTGATTTTTACGAACAATGTTAAGATAAATTATTGTTACTTCGATTCAAACAACTGCACAATTGTACTACAAAATTAAAAACTTATTTACATAAATGTTGGATTCAAGCGCACGTGCATTGGTAAGCTGTTTATTGCAGGCGAATTGAAACAATTTATGAGAGAAGAGAGGTCAACAACCTACCGATCTAAAATGATAATAATTTTACTTCCTAAACGCTGAATCATATGTATTTACAAAATTATAAAATATTCAGCAGAATAATATACATTTCCATCAATGAAATGTTAACAGGAACATGATATACATTTTTGAAGTTTATTTTTCTTCACGAGCCAAAAAATTAATCAAACTAACTTTAATTTACTTTTTCACTTTTTGTTTATAATTTTCACGGTTTTTTTTTCATATTTAGCTTTAACACCAGTTCATAGAGCAACACTATTATATGTGCTGAACAGAGCAATACCATTATTACTGCACAGAGTGATAGCCAATAAAATTATTTTATATAAATATATTAACCTGTTTTCTTGAAAATTTGATGTATTTTTTAACATTATCGTGATTTTTATTTTTGTTAAGGTCATTTTAACAGCTTTATTCGAGGTTAACTACCGAAACCTCCATGAAAATGTAATGTTACGACATTCAGCAAGCTATTCGATCATTGGATCAAGGACTTAGAGGAACTGAAATTTATATTTTTTACTGTTTGCATATGCACTGAAAAATAAGGAACGGTAGTTTAACGATCGATCGACTTTTAGTAATTATTTTGTAAAGTATTTTTACTCTAATATTAAAACCTTTTAATGCTACTAGATCTCCGACGTTTTATATTTTTAAAGTAGTGCTCGTAAGGACATTAAATTAAAAAAATTAAAAGAGGAAGCGTATGAAAGTGAAAGCAATTCGGATCTAAGTTTTCAAGGAAACAAATGTCATTATTTTGATATTTACAGTACATAATAATTTAGTAATCGTTCCATCTGCGTAAGTTAAAGAAGTCACATTCATAAGATTGTATCAAACCTGCAAAATCTTTAAAGATCTAAATTTTATAATGAACTAATTATGAAAATGTTATTTATTATTATTTATCATTCGGCTTCACAAGTAGATAATTTATCAAAAAATAAGAAACGTTGCAAGTTTCGTAGTCGTTAAACGCTTAACATTAACGAACCCTTAATAAACGATAAACGTTTTACCGGGATTATTTTTATATTAAGTATAGACTATTGTTGTTATAAACCACCAAAGATTTCGGGACAGTCTTGCGATTAGAAAAAATTAACGATAACGACCCGGATGACAGAAGACAGTTCAACAATTATAACCGTAATATAGTGTTCGCCGGGTTTTGGTACCGGATGAGATCACGATCCTCGCCAGCCTTTTCGATATTGTTGAAATCCGGGATAAAGTATTTTAATTACGATCAAAATAGGACGTTTATTGTTATGATTTTACGCCGTGTATTTAAATTCTGTAGTTCTCGTTTGGTATTGCTCAGATAATTTTTGTAAGTAAATTAAGTAAATCGTTCAATTAAAAATATTTCAAACGTTTTTCTAAAAGCTTCTGAGTTATTGGATGGACTGTTCTGTTTTCCCTAACATTTGAACGTATAAATTACCATTTACATAAAAATACGAGTAATATAGTTTTATAATGTACGAGTATAAAATGAGAGATTCGTTCCATTTCTAATGACATAATTACATGTCAATATTTTTATAAGACATATTTTTGTGCCTAAAACATTCCTTCATAAATAAATAATATCATCATTAATTTCCTATCTGAAAATGCAAAATTAACACTACAACCAAAGTGAATTTTTATTTTAATAGTATAAAATGAAGTTGAATACTTGGAATCTGCATGTTATAAAACGAGTTCTTTTAATCGATTTTTAATTTTTTTTATTTCACTTAAAATGAGCGGAATAAAGCCAGATAGACTACTACTGTAAGTTATATTTTACTACGATTACTACAGAGACCGGCGAAAAAACCAGATGGTTTTGAAATAAAAATAACAGATTAGAAATATAATGTAAGAAAAAATTTTATTAATAGATTTGATACATCATTTCTCGCCATTATTAGTACCAATTAAATTCTGAAATTTTTTTTATTTAAAAAAAATATTTCCGAGAAGTAACGCACCAATCCGCACACATTCCTATAAGGTTTCCATTGCCTTCACTATCGTCTGGTTCGATATTGCCGCTATTTCATTGCGAATTACTAACTTTAGTTCTTCATTTGTTTGAGACTTTCGACTTCAAATATCCCGTAGAAAATAATCACACGCCGAAAAATCTGGGGAGCGTGCCGGCCGTGAAAGGTTACCGTTACTTGAAATGATACGTCCTGGAAAAATCTATCTTAGCACATTCATGACATTCTTGAAGTGTGAGCAATAGCTCCATCCGGTTGATAATGTACGTTTCCAGTATTAATTTCAAGACGACGTAACTCTGGTGCAAGGAATTGTTCAGTATTTCCACATAACGAACTGAAGCGATCGAAACTGCTCGGCCGTTCTCTTCATAAAAAAATATGGTCCTAATTTTAGTTCCTGCGCATCAAACTGTTACAGGTTCACAATGAAGTGGCCTCTCGTGAAGCAAACGAGGTTTTTTGCCGCCCAGTACCTGAAATTTAATCTGTTCACGCTACCAGAAAGGTGAAAGTGGGCCACAAATGATTCATTACGATGATTGTGTCGTTAGTAAGATTGTTCATAATCGAATTGGCACGGTATTTTCAGTTTTGTAAATCACATTCACTTAATTCTTGAACTGCTACAATTTTATAGAAAATGAAGACTCATTTGTAGCATACTACGAACCACTCCGATTTGATATGCGCAGCACAACGGTGTGTTATGTGGCAAGGCAACGTGGACTTCTGATTAATGACCGACGCAAAGCTTCGATTTTTAAGAGAGTACTAACGGTACGTGGACGGCCTGTGGGTTTCCTTTTTACGGATGAAGCGGTTTCTCTAAAATTATTAACTCGATGCATTATTGAATTGCAACTGGAAACACTACCTTGCCTACCGACTCCAAACTTTGTACAAAACAACCGCTGAATTTTGTCTGCAGAATAGCCCGAATAAAAATATATCTCTATAGCGAATGTTCGATTTTGTTACTTCCAGAAATCCTACGCTAATGAAATTGCACTGAGCAAGGTGTACAATGCCATTGGTCCGGTTCTCCACACTCAAATAGGAGAGACGTAAAATCTGATTCAAAACTATTCGGTTTTTCGGCCGGTTCCTTTATATTGAATAAGGAGAGAAAATATATTTTTAGTTCATTGAAAGAGGTGGTAACAAATTACCTGTAAAAAAATTATCTGTAATTATAGCATAAATCCCTTTACAATAGACAAAGATCTTGATTGGTCTTACAATATCCCTCACAAGAACAAAAATCGAAGAGCACGCAGGCGAAGAATCGAAGCCTGGTTTAAAATCCTTAAACTCGTGGACACCTAATAATCCTTTGTAATCAATATTTATTACTTTTGAAAATATTATACATCGCATCTAAATATTAGTTCTGAGTACGAAACCCGGTCAGTCAGCACGGCATTTTCCATGCTGATAAGATTCATTTCTTATTTAAAAAAAAATATTTTACTTTGTTATTACATAATGAATAATAAATTCTGAAATTAATAGTGATACCACAGCATTTTGTCACAATTTAGGGTTTTATATCAAGAGCATAGCAATAATAATAATAATAACCCATGAGGGGTTTCCTCATGGTATGCTCGGCAAATACGCCGGGTAGAGGAGAAATAAAATACCCCCCGCGGACCAAAACAGGAACAAAATCCAGGCAGCGTCTGTCTCAGAGTGAGCGGGTGTCTGGTCAGCTTCTGCAATCCATGTCAGGATAGCCTGGTATCACTACCTGGCAGTAGGTATAAAATGCACAGTAAACCCATATAAATGGAGAACAATAATAAATCCTCGGATAATATGGATGAACAAGGATGTGGACGGGCTGTTCCCCGTTCATTCTATATGCGACAGCCCCCCGTGGCCTCTGATGGAGTCAGTAGCATCGAGCCACGTAGAGCGACTACTGCTGCACCACTTGAAGAAATCGCCACAGAACATCGTTATTCCGATTCCACTGCTAGTGCTTCGCAGGCAATGCCTGTGGCCACTGCTGCTAGAAAACAGAGACAGTGCTTAAAATGGACCGACGAAATGAACGAGCACATCATGCCCTGTTACTATGCAATAACTAGATTAGAAAACGACCTGACAGGGTACAGGATGCCATTGTATCAGCAGTTCATACATAAATTCCCGCAGTACTCAAACCTGACAGAACAATGAATTGCAGACCAAAAGCGGGTCATTGAGAAAAACAGCCGGATCCCAACGCACACGCTAGAGAAAATAAAGAATGAAGTCAGAAAAACATTGGACCAAAGAAGTGAGCAAGATCAACAAATAGTACAAGAACCGGAAAGACTAACCACCAAATATTGTCGAAAACAACACCAGCGATAATGAGAATGAAATAAGTGATCGCGCCACAAATTTTAATTAATGAAATATCGTGATCTATAAGGAGGAAGCACATCGGTTCGAATTAGACCATCTCCTTTTTTATTTTTTTAACTTTTTTTTATTTATTTCTTTAAAATTCTTTTTTTAATTAAATATATTGATTTATTAATAATTATTAACCCGTGATTGTAAAGAAAATTTTACAATAAATAATTATTCAATAATAACTATTAAAAAATCAGAAGTTATTAGTGAAATAAAATTTGATGTACTTTTAAAAATGTGTATGTGTAATTTAACATATTATTATTACACATGGCTTCTATAAGGGGAAATCAATATGGCTTCAAACCAGCACGGCTTCTATAAGGAAAAGTCGATCACTCAGGCATTTCAAGAATGATAAACTGGGCTGCAAGAGAGAGAGAGAGGGGGGGGGGCACATAGAAAACGAGGAATATGTCGACGATGATTTTCCTAGATGTAAAGAATGAGTTCGGTCCCATACCGTGAGGATTCATTAGGGAGTCATTAAGAGAGAAAGGCATTAGTAATTACTTGTGCACGCAGGTCGAAGATTATCTAAAGGATAGGTGAGCTACAACTGATAAACAACAAGGCGGCTACCGGTTTCAGCTATTTGGAACCGGTTTCCGCAGTGTCGGTTCTGGGGCTCCTGCTTTGGAACGTAGTTTATGACGGAATTTTAACCTCCGTCTACCAGCTCGGACGGAGTCCATTGCATACACGACCTTGCGGTCCTTGTCAGCGGAAGGAGGGAAGAGGATTACAGGCAAGGGGTAATTCTGCATTATGTTTAATTGACAAGTGGATGCAAACATATGGGCTGAAACTGGCAGTTAACAAATGTGAGTTCATAACTTGGAGACGCAAGATGGGGCCAATAGAACTGAGAACCGGTGACCAGCTATTGCATCGGAGAGATAAAGTCAAAATACCTTGACGTAGTAATAATAGAGCATGCAGATTCGGTGAACACCTCACAGAACTTTGTAATAAGGCGGAAAGGTCAGTGAACGCCTTAGATAGACTTATGTCTTCGTGGGCTGCTCCTGGCTCGGCCAAACGAAGAGTAATCATGTCGGTCGTAGCCTCAATTCCTCTGTATGCGTCGCCGGCCTGGGGCATGACAATTAACATCCAGCGAAATCTCGACACGCTTTGGAGGATCCACCGGAGAGCATTACTAGGAGTTGTTACCGGTTATAGGACACTTTCACACGATGCTGCGTGTGTTCTTTCTGGGGTTCCCCGATGGAGTTGCTTTTCTCGGAGAGAACGGAGCGGTTTGCGGGAGTGTGTAAAGCGGATACCAGATTGTCTTATTCGACGAGGGAGTGAGAGCTGGAGAGCTACTGTTAAAGCAAGCTGGACCAGAAGACTATCCCTGACCAGTTGAAATGGCACGCTAGTGAACACTGAATTAAATTACCAACTGACACAGGTCATGTCTGAACATGGCAATTTTGAGATGTACCTGTTTAGAATAGGCAGAAGGGAATTGCCATCGCGTATATACTGTCACGAGCAAGATTCAGTGGAACACACAGTGCTTCATTGCCAAAAATGGCAAAACTCTCGGGTCAGGGCGGGAGTCGCTGACCTAACAGCAGAACTAGTAGATTATGTGCTGGCTTCAAGCCAAACTGGAGAGCCATCGGCGGTTTGGCGAGAACGATTTTGAGGGAAAAAGATGACGAAGGACGTCGAAAGGGATTTTATTTTAGGGCAAGGCGGACAACCACGGCTGGGAGGGCCGGCATGCTGAGGTGTGTAATCCGATGATCAGTCGCGAACTCCTGAGGTCTGTAGGCTGGGGAATCAAAAAACCGAGTCCCGGCTGCTGGGTGGAGCCTGGAAACGATATAATCGGGTCCGGTTCCCCCTCCCTAGTAGTTAGAGGCAGGCGAGAAAATGTACAGACTGAGTCCCGCTCCTTGGGGGGTAGAACCCAGGAACGATGTAATAGGGCCTGGTTAACCCCTCCCTGACAAAAAATCACAAAAATATCCAACCCGCGTTGCGTTGATCACAAAATATCCAACCGGCGAGCCGAACTCGAGCCTCGTTTGAGTTTGAAGGATACTCCCTTGGGCTGAGCATCTTTGTACGTCCGGCCCAGGGAAGTAGGGGAAAAAAAAGAAAAAATGCATTATTACATATGTGTATATGTAATAGATTTGGTGAAACATCTGATTATTTAAATAAGATTAATTGAAAATTATAATTTAGAATCGTATTATTTTTGGATTTTCTAGTTTAATTTTATTTAATTATTCTTGAATTTCTGAATTAAAGTTAACTACAAAGTGACTGAGAAACAGACCCTCACAAGAACAACGTATACACTGATCGGAGATGCCTGATCTTTAATAAATTGCAAAAAAATCTTATCTCTTAGTTCATTACTCCTCTGAAATTGTCGAATAATCTTTCTAGGTGGGAGTTGATGATTTCGTTTATTAGTTTTTTGTTGCAATCATTTAACCGTTGTTTGGTTTAATATAATTCTCATCTTAGTTTGTATACACGTTTTCTAGTTTATAATTTTCTCTCTCTTTATATTCATCATCCTCTCTTAATGGCTTTATCCTTTCCTTAGTCTAACATTTTGTGAGTGGCCAATTTTCCCCTTGACCTCTACGTTCCAAGGTGGCCCGGTCTATGGTCCCTCCAAGAGCAGGGCAATTAAACATCAGGTGTTCATTTGATTGGACCTCCCACAGACGCACAGCTCATCAGCTGCCAGGAGGAACCGAAACAGATATTTGTTCAAATTAACATGGTTGGTGAGCACCTGCGCACTCGTTGCCCTTAAAATCGAACTCGAGGCGGACCATCCCCCCCCCCAGAACCCCTATAAAAATATACAGGGATCTTCCCTTAGTCGTGGTGTCCCATTCCAGTTGCCATGTTTCTATCGCGAGGCTCCTCAGCCTCTTCCACAGGCGGGAGGTTGGCAACTGAACGAAATTTGGATCCGGTGCATTGTGATCACCGTTCCGTTTCAGTACTGGCCTGGCCCGAAACCGCACCCCAAATACGTCGGCCTCACAGCCTCTTCGCAATCTCCACATGGCTGTCCGAACTTTCACTACTAAATCGATTGGGACAGCGATCCCAATACGGTGGTAGCCGCGTAGGAGGTTATTTTAAAAACACCAGTGCATACAATTAAGGCTCTGCGCTGGGCACCCCTTAATTTTTGAACTAGTGCTCTATTCATATCCAACCTACCCACCTAAACGGTTGCCGCGTAAGAAATCATGCTTTCGAAAACACCTCGGTACACCATGTACATTTGACGGCCAGACAACCCATAGTCCTTCCGAGCAATTCTAAGTTTGTGCATCACGGAGACAGCGTCCGCCGCTACTTGCCTAATGTGGTTGCTAAACAGTAACTTCTCATTAACAAAACACCTAGGTACTTATGAACTCTCACTCGGCTGATTACACAGCCTTTATAATTAATGTGGAGATTTCGACTGTACGATAATTTGTCTGCACCCTTGAGAAGCATAAACTTCGTGTTGGGCACAGAAATCTTTAAATTTTGAATGTCCATCAGCCCTCCGCGGTCGACAAGGCCGCTTGCGCTCGATCTTCAAGCTGCGGTCGTCAATTACCACGGACTAAAAAGAGACAGTCATCGGCGAAAGCCTGGGCTGTGATCCCTTCTGGGAATGTCAATCCCAGAAACCCGTCAAATACCAGGTTCCATAGCAGGAGATCGAGAAAGGAAGGAAATGCTGCCTCTATGTCTATAAAAATTGCCAAAACATATTTACAGTCGGCGCTTTCCACCTCGGCAAGAGCATTTAAGATGCAATCCTCAGTTCCAACCCCTTTCGTGAAGCTATACGCCTCGATTTAGAAAACAATTCACCTCATCACCTCAATGCTTTCCCAGAGTCGTTCCACAACCAGCCTTTCAAGCAACTTACCGATTACCGGCAAGAGGCTGATGGGCCGATAACTGCTGACCTCACTAGGATCCTTTCTTGGTTTTAAGAGCACCCTCACCAAAGCCACTTTCCAACAAGTCGGGAAGCAGCCCCAGCTAAGGCACCCCGTGAACAGCCTGCCAAGCGGCTCTATAATGAGAGGCAGCAGATGGTAAAATATATCAGTCAACTTGGTCAATCCCCGATGCCTTTTTCAGTGTCATGCGATAAACCACTCGGTTTATATCTAGGGATCCACAGCCCGTACGCCAGGGAAGGGCATAGCCCCCGCCCTAACGCCAACCTCTGCTTCACCCTCCGGAGCATCTGGAAACAGAGTATCTAGGAACGCCTGGTAAGTCACCACAGATTTTAAAGTGTGGTGACTACCAAACCCGACTACCAAACGACTACCAACGACTACCACAGATTTTAAAGTGTGGACGATTACCAAACCCGCATCGAACACTGAACAGCACGTGCAATGGCTTTGGCCGGTAACATGATTTTGCAAGCTGCAAGGGGCTGCGCTGCAACACGCGCATGGAGTCTTGCCGTAACTTGAGTCTGGCTTCCTTGAAGACATGAACATACTCATTACGGGCGCACCGGTAGATACGCAGACGCTCAGCGTGCACGTCATCAACGATAATCCCCGTTAGGGAGCGACGCTGGTATTTTCTCCTAACTCTTGCACGCAGCACGCTAAAGTAAAAGGACCACCACTTTTTCCCGGGTTTCCACCTGCGTTTAACAAACGGCTCCCCGGAAGCAGCAGTCATGATGGCTCCAGGCACTCTCCGATCAGCGGACTGGCCACTGCCTAAGGGTCCATCCATTGGCCGAGGCCGCCGTAGGACCCTATCGCAGCCAGTTTTGATGGCCCGGCCGAATTGTTCAGCCATCAATTCCCTCCTCTCTATGTTCCATGAACCTTTCCAACTCCTGCAAGGAAGCCGCGCACTCGCGCCGCAGCCTGTGCTGATCCAGGCCCCTTAGGTTATAGCGTCCTGAATCTGGAACTCTTAGACCACCTCCGTAAACTATCTCAAAGGTTATAAGCCTATGATCGCTCACACTGGCCTTGGGCCAGACAGTCCAACTACTTGTACTTCGCAGCAAGTCGCCCGTCACCAAATTGACGATGTAACTTTCCCATAGCTCGAAAGAGAATGTTGGCGGTTGTTCTGCATCATTAATCAAGTAGAGGTTCCTGGCTTCCACGAACTGTTCGAGACCAGTGTCTCTGGGGTCAGTGAGTGGTGAACCCCAGGCGGGAGACCTGGCATTAGCATCCAGAGCAACCAGCACTCTGGTGCCGTCGGGAGACCGTCCATAATCCTTCCCAACTTCCCCAGCAAGTCATCGATACTCCATCCAATCTGGAAGTATCCCGACACTAGTACGACATCGAGTGTATCCCTTGTGACTCGCACCACGGTGAATTGCTCATCCGACCATTGGGGCATCCAAAAGATAGCCAATGAATCTGAGCCAACCACAACCGCGGATAGCGGCCTGTTCCCTACGTGAATGAATAACATTCTCACCGTGAAAGCCGATCACCCTACCCCGACCGCGTACGGCATCTGGACCAAGAGTACCTTGAGGTAGTACTCCTCAAGGAACCTCAGGGCTTGACTGCCTAGCCGCCCAGGCATGATGCAGATTCAACTGCCCCAAGCGCAAGCGCTCAACATGGTGGAATTGAGCCAATTCAGCCATCACCATAAGCTGTATTTTTACAGCTCTCGCTCACGCCCTGCACTGCTTACCCTCGACCCAGTGTCCAGGATCGCTGCCTTTCACCAAGGTACAGGTGGCGCACTTCGCAGGCGCAGACTTGGTAAGGCAATTGGCTGTCCTGTGCCCTAGAAGAGCACAGTAACCACACATTTCCAACTGCGCTCTGCAGCGGAGAGAGGTGTGACCAAAGCCCTGACACTTATAGCACCGGGCGACCTCTATATGATCGACGACCCTACATGAGGTCCACCCGAAAAACAAACGTTCAAGACCTGCCGGAGATTTAGCAAGGTCTCCAACAACGAGTGACTCTTTAGGACTTCCTTCCTCCCCAGCTGCCTGACCACCTTGGTTTTGCTAAGAAAATTCTCGACGGAGATATCCAATGTTAGATTTTGCCAGTGCGCGGCCCTGAGTATTTCGGGCTCCTCCACCCTTGACATATCGTACACCAATATCTGCGGCCTCCACTCGGCCAGCACTTAACCTTTAGCCCGTTCCTTATCAGAACGTCGGCTTCCAGCTGCTGTTTTGCCTGCCGCTCACTTATGACTTCCAAGATGACACCGTGGTCCCTTGTTTTAGTGACCGGGAGACTTGGATCTTTGTCCGCCGCGGATCTAAGACTTTCTTCAGGGTTAGCTCCGTCGCTAACGACGAAGACTCCGGACCAGATTTTAGCGGAGCTACCTTAACGGTAGCCCGCTTAATTTTATCCGCCGGTACTTTAACTGACAGTGGTGAACTAATTCGTTTTGGCACAGGCGCGGCAGCCATTGCGGCGAAGGAGACAGACTTTTTAACCTTCTCCTCAACCCGTTTTATAGACTTGTGGAGTTCACCCAGAGCTTCACCCGTCACCGGCTTGAAGCCCCTGACATCCTCCGCAACTTGGTCCGCCCTGCCGGACAGTCGTGAAACAACGCAGTCCAAGACAAGATTGGCACCTTGGAGTCCTTCACATTTTAACGCCAGACCCGACACCAACATCCATATTGACTCAAATAGGACTTTGTCGACAAGTTGCCGAATCTCCAAAGACACTCTCGACTCCTTTTTTGAGGAGATTTTGGTCCACTCCGAGCGCATCTCCTCGATCTGCCCTAAACTTCGGACCCGGAGTTCACCTGCTTCTCAGCAGGCTTACCTTCCGCCGAGAGCCAATCACTGCACCGCCATCCTCCACTTCCCTTGACTTCGAGGATTGCATCTTAAATGCTCTTACCGAGGTGGAAAGCGCCGACTGCAAATACGTTTTGGCTATTTTTATTGATATAGAGGCAGCATTTCCTTCCTTGTGTTGGAGTTCTGTCCTCTATGCTTTGGAACGCCGCAATGTTCCCGAAGCCACACAGGCCGTGGTAAGAGACTATTTGTCTGACCGTACGGCTCTGTTTAAGGATGCGCACCTAGTTGTGGAAAAATCCGTCACCAGGGGAAGCCCGCAGGGTTCCGTTCTCGGTCTCCTGCTGTGGAACCTGGTGTTTGACGGATTTCTGGGATTGACTTTCCCAGAAGGAATCACGGCCCAGGCTTTCGCCGATGACTGTCTCCTTGTAGTTCGTGGAGATTCACGACCACAGCTAGAAAGCAGAGCGCAGGCGGCCTTGTCAACCGCCGAAGGCTGGATGGACATGCAACATTTAAAGATATCTGTGCCCAAAACGAAGTTTATGCTTCTAAAGGGCGCAGACAGATTATCATGCAGTCGAAACCCCCACATTAAGTATAAAGGCTGTGTAATCAGCCGATTAAGGGTTCATAAGTACCTAGGTGTTTTGTTTGATGACAAGTTGCTTTTTAGTAACCATATTAAACAAGTTGCGGCGGACGCTGTCTCTGTGATGCACAAGCTTAGAAGGATTGCTCGGAAAGACTACGGGCTGTCGGGCCGCCAAATGTACTTGGTGTACCGAGGCGTCTTCGAAAGTATGATCGCATACGCGGCGCCAGTTTCGGCGCATAGGTTGGATAGGAACAGAGCACTACTTCAAAATTTAAGGAGTGCCCAGCGCAGAGCCATGATAGTATGCACTGGTGTATTTAAAATAACCTCCTACGAGGCTAATACTGTATTGGGAAAGGCTCTCCCAATCGATTTAGTGGTGAAAATTCGGGCAGTCATGTGGAAGTTGCGAAGAGGTCGGGAGGCCGAGGCATTTGGGATGCGGTTTCGAGCCGGGCCAGAACCGGAGCGGAACGGTGATCACAATGCACCGGAGCAAAATTTCGTTTAGTTGCCCATCTCCCGTCTGCGGAAAAGGCTACAAAGCCTCGCGATGGAGGCATGGCAGCTTGAATGGCACACCACGACTAAGGGTAGATCCTTGTATAATTTTATACAGGATTTGGGGGGATGGTATGCCTCGAGTTCTTTTTTAAGGGCGTCGGGTGCCCAGGTGCTCACCAACCATGTGAATCTAAACCAATATCTGTTTCGGTTTCGCCTGGTGGCTGATGAGTTGTGCGTCTGCGGGGAGGTCCAGTCGAATGTACATATGATGTACGATTGCCCTGCTCTTGGGGGGGCCAGAGACCGAGCCACCCTGGAACTTAGAGGTCAGGGGGAAACCTGGCCGCTCACAAGCGGCGAGGCAGTGTGGCGAGAGCCGCACTGTCGGACCGTGTGGGAGTTCCTCGATGAGGTTGCTATGTTCAACCGTCATCGGTAAATTTAAGGGATTATTAAATGTAAATGCAATTGGACTCCTACAGCTCTGCTGCTGGAAACCAACCTTCGGAATAGAGCTGGCCATCAGCCAAATCAGCTCCAAGCGCTGTTAAATGGTGGACAGGTACTAGCTGGCATACAGCGACCGAGGCGTGGCAGCCAAAATTGCTGTCTTTTATTGATAGATATATAGTTTTAAATTGTTACAAGGGGTGCGCCTCCCCGATCTAGTTTTATGTTGGACAAGTGAGCGATTGGGACACTTAAGCGGGTGCTGTATGGCACCCTGCTTGATTCGCTCACGCATGTTAGGTAGCTCACTAGGAGCTTTTAGGATATTGGGTCGCTAAACCGATTTGAGGCACAGTAGCCGTTCTTGGCACGGAACATTTGGTCTATGCTCTAGGGCGACCGAATGGGGTGGTGGTGGGAGAAATGCCAGTTAACCAAATTCCCTTGACTTCGTGGGAAGCCGCTTGAAGCGGTCTGCTCTCAAACGGACTCTACAAACCCCCTCAAGGCCTTCACTTGCCATATCTCCAGCCAGCTCTTTTAGCTCCCTGGCCGTATGGCTCTTCTCAGCGTGCGTGGTTAAGGTTCCACTTACACTAATGAGCTCTTTTACAAATTTATAAAGCTCCACCTGCGGGGTGCCGTCCAACCTCTTCTCAATCTCTACATCAAGTATTACTTTATTTGCAGAGCGACTTCTCTTTCTTCTCTCCTTCCTCTTCTCCTCTGTTGCTGCAGCCTCAGTTGACTCACTTGCCGTCGAGCCCCTGGAACTGCATGCGTACTGAAGCGCCTGTTGTTGCATACTCCGGCTTCTTTTAACCATTTACCCGGTAACAGAACTTACACGCAATTGCTTACTCGATAGTTTACACTCAGCTATATAATAGCTTACCAACATAAGCTACAAATATTCTCTAAAATAGTAGTCTTATCAACGAGATAACAAATGATTCTCATTATCACTAAAATTATAATTAATTAAAATTAGAGTACTTCTAAAAATAAAATTCTTATAGTCCACTGCATTACAAACACACACACTAACACACAGAGACCAATGACAAGCAATTTTAAACCTTATTGCAAACCGACAATAAAGCTATAAAAAAAAACAAAAACACTATCAACAAAAGTAGTCAATTATCCAAACTCTATATATATATAAAACACGCGTCCAAATAATCAACCACAGTTACCAATGTACAGTCCAATAAAGAAAAACCACAAAACCCACCTGACCCTTCTTACTAAAACCCTACTTACTCGCCGGACGGCGAAAAATGTTTTTTGAGAATTTTCTAACAGATTTTTTTGCTTATAGCTATTTTTCAACATCATGGTACCAGGGCGAAAGCAGCTGCGTCGATTGCTACAAAATTTGTTTCAATCGGATTAATAGGACAAATGTTATGGGCGAACAAACATAAAAAATACATACACGAGTCGAATATATAACCACCATTTTTGAAGTCGGTTAAAAAAATATATACGTATATATATAAAGTGAAATTTTGTTGTTGCAATTCTCTTTGTAGCGACAAAATTTTCAATTGTCTTTCTGTAGTGGTGATGTTTTCTGAACATCAGATATTATATTTTCTAATAACATTGTTTTTTTTTCATGGGACAAAAGTTAGAGAATAATAACAGTATCTGATAGTTATGAGAACCGGTTTCACAAATTCTGAAAGAGTTGTAAGAGTAACTATATCATATAACACGTTAAAAAAACAATTAAACTTTTCAATGAGGATGACTTCAAAAACATTCGTAGACCAGAATTCGACCACACTGATAGAAGTTTGTAGTGATTTTGTTAATTCTCTAAAAAATAGCTCAGTAATGAAACCAAGAGCCTAATTGTTTGAAAATATGTATATAGTTTGTAAAATAGTTAGCTTAAAAAATTTAAGCAATGTCACAATACTGAAAAATAAATGGTGAAGCTAGTTTCTTCATTTCTCTCGGGAGTAAGTGTATATTTATATTATATTCTTTATGTTCGAATTATATGCGCAATGAATATTTTTATTCCAGTTACCTTACATTAAAATTATAAAACATTGTCCCAATAGAGGAAATAATTTCGTATTTAAATTTCGATATAGCGAGAACCTTGTTAGATCGACGCCATTGTAGCGAGATTTCACTGTCGTTATACACACATACACAAGTGGTCACATGTACGCAAGCGCGCGTGCACAATAAACATTTACCTGGGTCACAGCAGTTTTAGCAAGTAAATTTTCGATAATTTTTATAATTATCGAAAATTTACTTGCTAAAACTAGAATTATAATTGCTGTTTTAGCGGTTATTTAGGTTTTTTAAGTTCAGAATCAGTAAAACTTTTAGAAGGAATTTTAAGCGCTTCAAAATTGCATACAATTACTTTTTATTTGTATTACTTTTTAATATATTGTATTTGATTTGTTTGTTAAAGTGAATAATTAGTCTCTTATTAAAAGAAAAAAAGTTGGTTTTGCTCAATTATGAATTCCTAATTAGCAATTCTAATCTTACTACAAGGTAGGTATGAAACAAAAAAGTAAGCAAAAACAAGTTTTTTACAAAGTTGCTCATTTCTTCACAATTTTTTTATCATTTACCTCGACCTCGGGAGGTAAATGATAATCTACACAATGTCTTACAACCCACACTTATAAGACAAATAAATTTTTTTATTAAGTATTACCAACATACTAAATTTCAATAAAAAATTAACAATTTTGTCTTCAATCTGTCAATACCGTTCCTTCTTTGGCCGACTGGTTAGTTTTAAAGCATCAAGTTAACGTACATAACTTTACCTTGGAATTAAAATTTAAAATTTTGTTAAGTGTTTTTGTAGAAAACGCAAACACGGAGTAAAAGATTCTTATTCGCTGAGAATAAACGTTTAATGAAATTAAAAGTTAAGTAGTTAGTTTTAACCATTAACTATTATAGTAGTTAATGGTAGTGATTTAAACTATATATCATTTCATTAAATTTAAGGGTATAATAGTTTTACGAGTTATAATAAGGAAAAATATGGATTCACTACAATTGGATGGACTTTGCTATCTGATTTATCAGTTCTAAAAATACAGGTCTGCATGATTTAATATATAACATTCTCGTATTAATGCTTGTGAGAAAGTTAGATAAATTTCTCGGTAATTTCTGATTAAGTGGTTAGGTGTCGGTTCAGAACATCCTATCCTCAGCTGTTCAGAATCAGTATTCTCGCTAACCGACCCCTTCACTTTTTACTTCCTTGTGAAAAATACAAGGGAGTATTATAATCGCGAAAAATTTCGCTTTTCAGATTTCAACGGAAAAATCCATTTTGACCATCCCTGAATCCACTTTTACTAGTTCTGGCGTGACGTCTGTACGTACGTATGTATGTCGCATAACTCAAAAACGATTAGCCGTAGTATGTTAAAATTTTGGATTTAGGACTGTTGTAACATCTAGTTGTTCACCTCACCTTTGATTGCAATCGACTGGATCGAAAGTGTCTAAAAAAGTCCAAAATCCAAAAAATTTGGATTTTGGATTTTTCCTTAACTGTAGTAGTAAGCTGTCATCGAGAGCTTTTCAACAACATATCATAAGTGGTACTTATTTTCATCGATGCCAGAGTTACAGCCAAATAAAAGTTTAATGTAATACTTGGATCTCATACGGGGAAGACACATCGGTTCCTTTATCCATCGGAAAATCGGTTCGAATCAGACTTCATATCCTATTTTTTCTAAGTTTTTTTTTAATTTAAATATATTGATTTATTAATAATTATTAGCCTCTGATTGTAACAATATTTTTACGATAAATAATAATTCAATAATAACAATAAAAAAAATAATATGAAAAATATCAGAAGTTATTAATGGAATAATATTTTATGTTTTTTTCATTTTTTTTTAATGTGTGTATGTTATTTAATTGGCGTACAAGGAAGTCATGTGATATCCACATCAGATTATTTCTATATATCTTCAATATAGGTTTGAGTATTATCTTTTCACGATTCAAACAAGACCATTAGTATTTCATTTTACACTCGTATTATTTCTATTTGTCAGTTGGATCTTTTTACAAAATAGCAATTTAGTTCCAATATAAAATTTACGTCGGAAGTTAATCAAACCAAAACCGAATTATTATTATATTTTAATATGAAATATTTACGGAAGCATCATCTAAAAAACTTTTTAAATATCTCTGCTCCACATAGCAAACTTATAATATTTACATTTTTTTTTGTATTTGGTCTAGTTTTGGGATCAATACTAATGATGATTAATGTTTCTGTGAATGGTGGTACTATATGATCTCGTGAAACTGGCTATAACAGAAAATATTTAGTAAATTAGGATAATCTTTCCTTCTGTATCCGTTTACAGTAGTAAATAGCTTTCAATTTCCTGTAAATATATGAGATGCATTTTTTTTGTTACCTTGAGAGTTATGTGTTTATTAATATAAAATACCGTTTTTCCATTAAACGGATACCTCATTTCGAAGAATAGAACTTATTTTCCTGCACTTTCAACACCTTACATTTAAAACTGTCGTTTTATTTAATTTTATCCATATGATTAAACGTTATTTATTCTAAAGAACCGACCAACGATTTTTGGTTAACAAGTCCAAATTGATGGTTTTACAAGTCGAAAACAATACCAAATACGCATATTCTTTCGTCTTAAATTTTTAACTGACTTCAAAAAAAAAGAAGTTCTCAGTTTGACCCGTGCGTATTTATTTACGTAAATCCAAGCCTTAAAATTATACCTTCAAGGACCTTCCTTCGTCAGGAACTTTTAATTCAAAAATTTTCTTTCTATATTCTTTTCGATCTAGATAGTCATTCTCTGTAATACTGAACTTTATGACATTTTTTTTTAATACTGATCTCTTCTTTTATCTGTTTAACGTTGCCTCCTTGACCTTTATAATGCCAGAGTTTATTGAAAATTTGTTTGTTATCCTTGATCGGTTCATTCGAATCATGTAGCTATAGATTTTTAGTCATTGTTTTCTTATTGTTATTTTCAGGTCTTCAATTTTATCGTATATCTCTTTATTAGATCTCAATCTACGATGTTATGTGTTCTTCTTGGAACATAAATCCTTCTTAAAATACTTCTTTCTATCTTGAGTAGATTTTCTATTTCAGTTATATTTGTAGTTTCTATGACGAACAAGACGACTAGTCTTACAATTGTACTATAAAGCCTTAATATTACATTTATAGAAAGGTTCTTTTTATTGTAAATATTTTTTGTGTAAAAGTTATACTCTATGTTTTTTGTTCTCAATCACGTTTATCTATTCCGTTTCTACAAATTATTTCTCCAAGATGTTTAAAACGGTTCGTGATCTTAATTTTTTGTACTTTGTTTCTATTGTCTTTTTGGTATATTTACTGGCACTTATCATTTCTGTCTCTGAAAAAAATCTGCTAGCCTGTTTTTCAGTTACTTTCTATTTGGTCGATTGCTTCTTGTTCTGATTAAGCAAAGAGTGCTAAGTAGTCGGCGAAAGCTAAACATTCAATCTTGACGTTCCGATTCTTTGTTCCTATTTTTGCACTTGAGTCGTTATGTTCTCAGAAGGTTTTCATAACTTTACCAAGTTGAAAAGCACTGGTGAAACACCAACTTGTCTTAGTCCTGTTTTTATTTGGAATAGTTCGCTGACTTCACCGAGAAACTTGATTTTAGATACGGTTTTTGTTAAAGTGAGTTTAATTAAATTTATGGTATTTTGGTTAATTTTGTATTTTTTAATGTGTCAAATATGATTTCTCTACCTATGGAATCGAAAACCTTTTGAAAATCAATGAATGAAATAAAAATGTATTTTGGCTTTGTGTTATAGTATTTTAATATCGTTTTTAGGCTAAGGATTACTTCTGAACAAGATGTATTTCTTCTGAATCCATCTTGATATTCGCCAAGCTTTGAGAGGATCTGTGGTTCAAGCCTGTTAAGAAGTAGTTTAGAAAATATTTCATATGTAACAGACAATAATGAGAGTCCTCTATGGTTATTGACTATACAACAATTTCAGCCGCGGAACAATATGTTGGTCAATCTGCCTTGATTTTTCCTAGTGGGATTAAGTAGGAAGTGTTTTTCACATGTAGAAATTTCATTAACTGAAACATCAGAATCGGTTTCATGAATTTTCAAATATAATTTAAAGATCTAAGTTATTGTTGCTTGTAAAAAAAGGGATGTAACAGTATTATTATGTTTAAATTTAGTAGGAAGACAACCGCTAAGAATATATCCTAGCGTAGTCTTTTGAATAATAGAATATCTTGAACCTCGAATAAATTTACGAGGTAAAATAGGATTTAAATAAAATTGGGCTCCGATTAAAATATCAATATTATTTGGTATATTAAATTTAGGATCTGCTAACAATAGATTTTGAAGTAGATTAAGATGAGAAGTTGTAAATGTATGTAATGGAAGGTAATTAGCGCCTTGAATGGAAAGTTTTTGTATCGTGAATGCAATGTAAGTACTACACTATAAACAGATTTGGCTAATGCATTATTTATGCCTGAAATATGCAAATCTTCTTTATTGAGTTGAAGTCCCAATTTCCGAGCAAATTTATATGTGCAAAAGTTTACTGCTTAAGTCTAACAAGATTCTACACAAATGAAAATGCCTACAAGCATCATTTATATTACATACAGCGGTAGACAAAATTACATTTTTGTTTAATTGTGAACAATAGTCATTATTTCTAAATTTATCATTACTTAATTTAGAATCATTAATTTTATCAGTATGAACGATGGTGTTGTGTCTTTGTTGACATAAATCACAAGTTATTTGAGTAACACTGATTGTTACTATGACCTTAGTGAAAACATAAGACAACAATTATGCTGTAAAAGGTATCTCGTTTATCATTGGATAAATTTAAAGATTCTTTGCATTTTTGTAACTGATGATTGAGATTACAAAAAAAACGATGTTTATAGTTAGATCTAGATAATGACTAACATTATGTTGTTTATGAATCATGTTAACGTTTGAAGTAGGATGTTTGCGATAACATTTAAATGCATTGTTGTAATGTTGTTCTTTAACATTTCCAATACTGAATTGTGGGTTTGTAGTACTCAACCTAAGATTTTCCAGGATGTGTCAACTGGTCTCAAGAAATGCTAGGAACTCTTGAAAATTTGGACAGCCCTTATTTGATAATATTTTCTTCCATAATCTGGCAGAATTATAATCTAGCCTTGTTAGAAATTGAATTACAATGAATTAGAATATGTTAACTGGAAGTTGCATTGCTTCAAGTAAGTTGACAAATGAAAAAATGTCATTATTTTTTTCTTTTGTTTTTATAATTTAGATAGAAGATCTAATGATTTTCTTTTTAAAAATCTGTTATTAAAATGCGATCTGCATTAAAATATGCAATCATAAATTTGTTATCAAATCGTTTTATCAATAAATCTAATATGATTTTATGATTTTCATTGATTAATGGAAGATTTTTATTGATAGCTTAGGCTTTGTCTCTTAGTGACAAACGTAAGAAATGTAATTTTTGTTAAAGCTTTTCAAGCGTGGATTAAATCATTAAATATATTAAAAAAGTGAGGCCATTCAAGAATGTCACCTTTAAACAACGTTGCAATTGTAATTGTTTAACAGCTGTGTCTACAGAATGTTCTTGATTATTTATTCTGTGGCGACTATTTCATATACTTGCAACTTACATTCTATGTTGCATAAATTTTCCTCGACTTGTTCTCTATCTAAAGACAAACTATCATCATCAACGTCCATTTCTAATTGTATCTGAATGGAATCATATTTGCTGTGCAAATCAAGCAGATTTCGTAATTTGACTTGCAAAGCGTAGCTGTCATCTTGTGACGCGTCGAATTTATCCGCTAATGTTCCAATTCTTGTAATGGAAGCCTTAATCGATTTTCTTTTTTCATATTTGATTTTTCTTTATCCATAATGATTATAATAACTAATACGGCCAAAAAAACAAATTAAAACTAAATTGCACAAATAATATTATATAGATAATGGCGTTAACGTAAATTGCGTACCCAGTTTTAATGTAGTGAAGAAAACTTCAAAATAATATTTTCGTTCATTCATAAGTTAATTATTATTGAAAATCACTAATGAAGACTGAATTTTCCAAGCTGCAATGTATTTATATATCATAGTACTAGAATTTCACATGTAGTTGATATTTTACATAATTATTTAATTATCCGGTCTTATTCATATTTTTTAATATCCGGCCAGGAGGACCAAAAATAATGTACAACAATTTCAGTCGCGGAGCAATTCGTTGGTTGTGTAAACTGTATACATTAAGTAATGCCGGATAACCAATTATTAATAATCACTTCCTTTATTTACTTTCAAAATTTATACTTCATTAATTAAACATTGCAATGTGTTATAGAGTTATGTTTTTAGTTAAGTTCACATTTATTCACATTTTAAATATATATTAAATGCGTCTAGCTAGAACAATAAAAATTTAGCGATGTTCTTGTTAATACATCTTAAAGAAAAATAAATTCATGAAATTAATTTTAACAATAATTAAGATCAACTGGTTTATTAACAAATAAGAAGATGACGGGAGATATTTACATTAAGCAAGAGGACAAAGAAAACAAATGAATCTGAACATTGACATCAATTTTTTGAGCCTTTTTTATGTAATGATGAATTAATACTACAAGCCAGTCATCTGGAATTTTTTCTTCTGTCCAAATTTTCTGAAAGAGTTTGGTTGTTTTTGTTATGAATTTCTCATCTGCAAGCTTCTATAATTCTGCGATTATACCATCCTCACCTGATGCTTTGTTATTTTTGAGCGAGCTGATGAAATTTTTTATTTCTTCCTTGTCTGGTGGATTAGAGTCAAGATTCTGCGTTGCGAAGTTAAAGTACTGCCTTTCTTTGGGGGTTTTCACAGTTTAATAACTTTTTTAATCACTTTTTAATAACCTTTTTTTAATATTTTTAATTTTTTTTTAATATTCAGCCAGGATCTCACAATTTTCCTTTTTAAAGGCTAGTATGCCATTTTCTCTTTTAAAGTTATAATTTGGAACTCAGTAACCGTTGATTTTATTTTTAAATGCCCTTTAAAATAGCCTTGATCTTTTTTCATGAGGTTTTCTTCCATTTCTGTTATTTTTTTCTGTCATATATTTTCTGCTATTTCTATTAGAGTTTGGCGTGCTATTTTTCTTAACGTACGTTTACAGATTTTTTCGAGTTTTTTTCATTCCATTTTTTCTAGGCTAGAAACCTAGAATCTTTTCACATTCTTCGTTCCGTCAGGCGTGGCTTTTGAGAAAGTATAACGGTGCAATTTCGTGGGCAGGTTTAATTAAATTTTGAGTGACAGTTCTAATTTTTATGTGTGTTTAGTAATTTTTAAATTCTAATTTCTTTTCGTTTAAAAGAGATTCTCTATTAATTTTGGGGATTTTGACGAGTGTTATTTTTCATTTTATAAAGGATGAAATTTAGCTTGATTTGGGAAAGATAGAGTGATCTGAAGTTACATCTGTGGCTTTTCTGAACTTGATATTTTGAAAGCGCAATCAAAGGCGTTAATTTTCACATGCTTCGTGTAACTGGATAAACGATCCTTAATTTTGAGGAATTATATACGATTTTAACACAAATAGAAGACGTGTACATAAATTATGCTTATTACCAACCTCAAATGATCGATTTAAATAATATTTTTTATTGATTTAATTATTTTTGTACTATGTTCTTGTAATTTAATTTGATTTATATTCTTGTAATATGATTGTTGACAAGCTCACAAACATTGTACTAACATTTATTACCTAATTTACATATTTTTATTAATTTATTATCATTTCACATTTATGTTTATGTATTGATATATACGAGGGCGGTCCAGAAAATAACTTACGTTTGTGCTTAGCCTAGAGATGGGTGGGGATAGAGACGCCATCTTGGCCTTAAAACATTTCTACACTATATACGCATCAAGCTGTCGTAGCGTGTGGACTGTGATTTTTCTACATTGTTCGTTGAGAATTATTGAATTGTGCGCTTAATAGAAAATCCCAAGAGTTGTAAGGTGTGTTCAGTGATTTATCATCAAGTCAATTGAAATTCATCGGCAATTTTGTGAGATGTACGGAGATGGAATAATGAGTGATGGTGGACTAAGGCAGTGGTAGAATCAGTTTAAAAATGGCCGCACCAATGTTCATGATTAGGACCGTAGTGGTCGGCTTAGCTGTGTAATTGATGAATTGACGATGAAATTCAACGTAACAATTCGTGAAAATCGCCGCATTACGATTACGAACTCTAGCTTCATTTCCTCCAAATTTCACGAAGTTTACTATATGAAATTGTATCGGGGAAGACTTGGTTATCACAAGTTTTGTAAAAGTTGGGTGACAAAATCTAAAGCGGCAGATTTCTACAGAGAAGGAATTGAAAAGCTTGTGCATCGTTATGATAAGTGCCTCAGTTTAAATGGCGACTATGTAGAAAAATAGTTTAAGATTGTCCCTTTCAAATGTATATAATAAATTTTTTTTTTTATTTTGTTGGTTTTTTATTTCAAAACGTAAGTTAATTTTTGGACAGCCTCGTATAAAGGTGTAATAAGACACTAGTAATAATGCAATAATGCATTTATCTTGAGGATTAAGATTCCCTAGATTTATTTACCTTTTAATCTATTTTTTTAGATTTCAAAATGTGATATATTGCAATATTCAATCGTATTATTATTTACTTAAGCAATATGCCTAATCATTATTATTATTTGAAATACCAATTACAGATTACGTTTATTATGAGTGTTTTAACAACAAGGGAGTTTATATTTGTGATATATTATATCACAAATGAATATAAACCATTTCTACTAATCATAAAAATTAACAATTTAATTATATTCATGTATGTAACTTATTTGTAATTTTTAATCATGTTATTGTCTGAAATAATTTCATTTACCTTGTTAAACTGAAAGTAAATAACATTGGCATACTGATTGGAGCTCAATTCTATTTGAGTCTAGTTCCATCCTTCAAAGACTCAACATGTGTTTGTTACGAATGTATAAATTAATTAATATAATAATGATAAATATATATATATATATATATGAATTACAAGTTCAAAGTATAATAAAAAATAATCTATATTATAAATTAAATAAAGACTTTTATTTATTTGATTGAACCATCAATCAATAAGAACAACAGAAGTTTCTGAGTAACACTATAATGTCACACGTAATCAATTCGCATTGTGATACCATTTAGTAACCATCTCTTTCTTGTGACCTCTTTCGCATTGTAAATGGGCGCGAAGAACCCCAGATATTCGAGTTTTCCAGGCTGGAGTTTTCCTAATCCAGCCTTCTTCTCAGGATGTGTGCTGTGCCGCTGAAGACTATTGGTGGTCCTTAGGGATCGTTCCAAGGGCTCAAACCATTATCGGTACTATCTGGGTCTTCATCATCCTGCTAACCTTGATCTTTAGATCTTGGTACTTCAGTTTCCTCTCCGCGTAATATTCACGTCGTTTGGCACCTATTAACAGCTCTGTTCTTCCAACATGATCATGAGTATAATGTCAAGCCTATTCGCATTTATTTGTCGATCGGGGTGAATATCGTACGTAATCGTGTTTTTACTGTTTGAGACCACACGCTGCGGTTTATGCTAGTATCATTTCCCCGCGTTTAGCGGAATCTTCAGTTCTCTACAAATGGTCCAGTGGACGATGAATACACTTTGCACAGTATTCTAATTTTGCCCGTTGCGGGCATACCGAAAATTACATTGTCGATTGTTTCGGGAAAGGCATCACAGTCTACATCTGTCATCATTTCTTGCTTTCATGATGCATTTCTCGTAAATTTTTTCTCTTAATGTCTGATTCTGCGCCACCACTATCAGGGCCTCGGTTTCATTTTTCAGCTGTCCTTTACGAAGCCATGACACTGTTCGATTCTTACCGATGCCTGGTGTCTGCATTCCGATGGCATACTGTTCATGCAAATTTTTTCAGCGCCATACTTTTCACAATATTTCCTGGGATATTTTCTTCATATTTAACTCCATCAGAACGTCTTCTTGTAATTCAACCGTCCCAACCGTCTGGCCCATGTTGGATAATTCTTGTGACTTTTGACAGGGCTCCCGCGTACCTTTCCTTTCCATCCTTTTCCTTTGGTTTCCTTTCCATCCTGATCACTTGTCGAAGGAGTCTGTAGTGCCGATTCCACAAGAAAAATTGCACTAGCCCAACTATTGCATTTCTATATGCCGCTCCAATTTGCCGCAATCCTCTGCCCCTTCCCTCCACGAGACGGATAATCTTTCAATGTTTGCTCGTGGATGGACCAATCCAAACATCGTGAGTAACTTTCTTATCCTACGATCCATTTCGTCCACCTACACTTCCATCCACCCCACGATGCCTAAACTATACTCGAGCATGGGTATTTCCAAGCTGCCTAACGCCGTTATTTTTTTTCTGGAGGTTAGGTCGCTTCTAAATCTCCTTACGTATTATTTGGTTGCTTGGGCTTGACATCCTCATCTTTAATTCTAGGGTCCTCTTACATACACAGATATTTATATACTTCTCTGTGCTCCAACTGTTTTATGGCCGTTCTCATCTCTTCATCCTCTCTGGGCATTTCGATCCTGGTTCCTCTTCTGAGAACGACCTTCGTGCACTTATCAAGCCCGAATTTCATTCCGATGTCGGTGCTATATTTTTTGACGATTTGAATCATTCCACCGAGTTCTTCCGGACCTTTTGCTTCTAGTCATCTATGTACAATAACTGCGAAATGGGCTTCTCCTTCTTTGTGCACTTGATATCAGAGTAGGATACTCCGCAGACGATACGTGAGGGGTACACTAAGTACGTACATGAGGTACGTGACAATCCCAATACGGTGGTAGCCGTATTGGGAAAGGCTCTTCCAATCGACTTAGTGGTGAAAGTTCAGGGAGCCGAGTGGAGATTGCGAAAAAACCGGGAGGCCGAGGTATTTGGGATGCTGTTTCGAGCCAGGCTAGTACCGGAGCGGAACGTGATTACAATGCCCGAATTTAAATTTCGTTCAGTTGCCCGTCTCTCGCCTGCGAAAGAGGCTGCAGAGCCTCGCGATGGAAACATGACAGCTGGAATGAGTCACCACGACTAAGGGAACATCCTTGTATAAGCAGGGTCTGGGAAGATTGTATGCCTCGATCTCGTTTTTAAGGACAACAGGTGCCCAGGTGCTCACCAACCACTTTAACTTGAACCAAAATCTACTTCGGTTCCGCCTGGTAGCTGATGAGCTGTGCGTCTGCGGGGAGGTCCAGTCAAATGAACACCTGATATTTGACCACCTTGCTCATGGGGGGGGGGGGGGGCAGAGATCGGGACACCCTGGAACTTAGAGGTCAAGGGGAAAATTGGCCACTCACAAGCGGCGAGTCATTGTGGCGAAAGCCGCATTGTCGGACCGTGTGGGAGTTCCTAGATGCGGTTGCTTTGTTCAACCGGCATCCGTAGTTTACTTAAGGGAAAGACTCTTACCGCATTGCCGTGGGAAGCTAATCCTGAGTATGACTGACCACCAGCCAATTATTATGGCTTCAAGCGCTATATTGCTGCCTAGACGAAATAAATTTTATTAATGGATGTCATGTATATTTTTAGTTGTTGACGGAGTGCACCTACCCATTTTAGCAAATATATCACAAATGAGCGGTTGGGACAAATAACCGGTGGTGTATGGCACCGCGCTTAGTCCGCTCGCACTGATAGGTAATCTCTTAGATCTATGTTAGGATACTGGCCGCTAAACTGTGCGAGGCTCAGCTGCCGTTTGTGGCACAGACATTCGGTCCTATGCTTTAGAGCGACCGAATAGGGTAGTGGCGGGAGAAATGCCAACCAAACCAATGAGGGTACGTGAGGGGTGCTAAGTAAAAAAGCAGAGATGACAATGAGTCGTCTTGAAATATACGCTTCCGTATGAAGATCGTACTCGTTCTCGTGGTGCAAGCCTGATTGTTCATTAACAGCTGAGTTCTCCATTGTCTCATATTTTATTGGCATAATCTGATGATCTTTGAATCGAACTTCAACATCTCCAAAACTATCAGTATTCAGTCGTGAGATACACTATCGAAGGCTTTCTTGTAGTCCATCCAGGCCACCACTAACTTCTTCCTCTTTCCTCCAACATTATTGCTTATTGTTTTATCTAGAAGTAGCAGTTCTTTGCATCCATATGAACCTCTCTGGCATCCTTTTTTGCTCCTCTGGGAGCATCCTGTTTGCGTCTATATGCGTGTGTATTCTATTTGAGACAATCAAGGTGAATAACTTGTACATCACTGGCAGACATGTTATAGGCCGATAGTTCTTCAGTGAATCTTCTGTTCCTACCGCCTTTTGGTATCATGTACGTTATGCCTTCAGTAAAATTCAGTCAATTTGCTGCTTGATGGTTTCTATAATCGTAGCGCGGTCTGCCTCATTAGCGATCTTATAATTTATCTTTCAGTTTCTGAATTCGCTCTCTTATGCTTTATTGTTATGCGTTCCATCCTTTATTTCATAGTCAACCAGCTGCGACAATTCGCTTCTCAATTGTAAGATTCTACTACTAATTTGCCTGGCTCAAGAAGACTCCTGCCTTGATTGTATAATTCTTGTATCTCTCACGTCTGCCTCTCTTCTCCTTTTCCTTCTACTGTCTTCGCTTTTCCTTCTTTTTCAATCTCTTCTTGCTGGATATTACTAATCATTGCGGCTACATTTAAGAGATCATTGATCTCCGTTATTTCCAGATCTTCTGTGTTTTTCACGATATCTTGCATTATGAAGTTGATTCTACTTAGTTTCTGTCGTTTGTAGGGATTCTTTTTTACCTTCATCGGTGGGAATCTTTAATGCATCTCCGTGCCTGTGATATCATACTGCTGTGATAGGGGGTCCATCATTGCCAACAGCCAACATTAATATATTTAATTATAATTATAAATTTATATAATTATAAGTTATATATTATAAATAATAATAATAACAATAATAATTATTATTATCAGAAACTACAAAAAGATTGTTATGATTACGTAAAACATTTTTTACGGTTACGTGCTGTGATCAGTCGGAGAATGAGTTTCAACAGACTTCTCCGATGTTCTCTGTGTGTCAAAAGGACGTGCGGTATTCACTAAGTTAGTCGTTCGTGTGCTCAATTAAGCCTGGCATTATTTATTCTCGATGTCTCTCTAGCTAACCTGAGATTTGCACGTTTCCACGATCAACAGAATCATAACACGGTCTCAGTATTAGTCTCCTTATGTTTTTTCTCCGTATTTCTTTCCTTACTTTATCAAGACATATATGTTTCGCCTTTTGCGTTTCTTGCAAACGGCTTACGTTTGCAAGAAACGCAAAACGTATGAAGTAAGCCTTCATACGAGTAGCAATTTTGTTAGTTCATCAAAATTTCAGATAAAAATAAAACAAAAAAAAATATTGTAACGTAATAAACCTAATGAAACTTGCTTAAAAAATATCGACTGATAGTTAAATGTAAAAATTCAAGGTATTTAATTTGACGCCAATTTGAAAAAGTCGAAATTTAAAAAAAATTGGTAAAAAATTATGTTTACTTTTTAATGAGATTTTTAATTTAATTGATTTATTTACTTTTCTAAATTTATTTTATTTCAACAAATGAAAAAGGATTACGTTTAACAAAATGTCTTACGATACTAGACGTTTATGGCTGATAAAGCTGCCACTATGTTTTAATGACTTGATTATTAATATGTGCACAGTATTTAAGATGTAGTTTCAGTATAAATAACTGGAGAGTAACATCTTAAAGTTTCAAATGTCTGTATTTTTAATTAAATAACAAATAAATAGTTTTGAAGGAATTAAATCCACCGCGAATTTTTTTTGTTAATCATATAAAATAAAAAACGAGATTAAATATCATTAGTTTTTCAAGAATGAAAGGTTGTTGTTCTAGTAGTTTTAATGCAGTTAGAATAAAAAGTACAAGAATTAGGGTTAAACATTTTTAAAATGCTAGCTTATATTCTGCTGAGGAAGTTATAACGATGGATACAGCTGAAAAAAAAAATGGTAATAGTTATTTTTTCCAAATGGAACATTTTATTTAAATGTATCATTTATTTTATACTGCGAATTATTTTAATTTTGTTCCTTTTCTGTAACATCAGCATGTATCAGTAAGACATAAGTTTAATCCCTAAGATCCACCACAATTGTACTGTTATAATCGTTAATAACATAATTAATTTATGAAGCTTTGTAATTAGTAATCTATAGACTGGTTATAACTAATGAAGTAACCAAATGAAGAGAAACTGGATAATAATGGCGAGTTTTTTCGTTGAGTATTCACTGAAAGAAGACAAAAAATGTAGGTCAATGTTTTTAATCATTATTAACAATACGAGGCCGTGAACTAAAAATGCGCTGAAGAAACATTTTCTAAAGACGCTTATTTTATGTGTTTTACGCACTATCATCGTCTACTCTTCTGGAAAAAGAAGCCTTTTGGTACTTATTCTAGCAAAACAATGTCAAAATAATTTTTTCTTAAATTTCGTCTTATTGTAAAATAAATTTGGGATAGGATGGATAAATTGTTTATAACATAATTCTTACTCATCAATACTTTATCAAAATCAAAGGTTAGTCGCTGATATTGTTATTTCGTATCGTTTAATAAAAGTTAAGAAGAAAATCGCGTAATTACTAAAGAAATATGAAATATGTAATACTCTAATCTGTGATTAATTTTGGTGTTCTTTGATTCGCTTTAGGCAGAATTTTATCTTCTGCGCACAGTATATGTAATGCTTATGACGGTTTTATACTTATATATATATATATAAGTCTAGTATAGTCTAGTATATAGTCTAAGTATATATATATATATAAGTATATATATATAAATATATATATCATACCTTTCAGCCATTTTTCGAATGGGTGGACTTCGAAAATACCAGATCAAAGATGAATTCGTTGCTACTTTTGTCCAAAAAAAATATATATATAAAAACTATTGAATTATCAGCAAGTGAAATTTAATCTGTGATTTTCTGACTTTTTTCTCAGTCGGTTAACCCTTCATTATTTATTTAAGTCAATGTCGAACAAAACTACTTATTTTCATGAATTATTTTAAATATGATTTGTAATTTTAAATATGATTTGGTCGTTTAGAAACCAATTTTAAGGTAAATTATTCCGTACTCTAATATTACGTTTCTTTTTTAATGAATTTTTCATGTAGATCTTTCTTCTGTAAACAAACATCAAGGCTGATATTACAAGCAGTTATTCCGCTCCTAGTTTAGCGATCTGGTTTTGATAAGAGCCTTGAACACAACTAAGTAAAATTCACGTTCTTGTCCGAATTTCAATGGACTTCGTTAGATAAATATATATAATAATAATAATAACGAATACAATAACTGGTTATTAATCGCTGGTTAGTTTGTGACAAATATATTATTACCTACGGCATTGGATGACAAATGTAAGAAATAATGTCCTTATTTTTTTTCTTATAATTAATAAACATTAAATTTTCATAAAACTTGACAAAAATGCTGAATTTATTTTTTATTGAAGTTAATTTTTAATTCCTGCTTAATAAGCGAGTTAATGAGAGAGAGAGAGAGAATATTTATTCTCATCATGGGTCTGCAGGAAATAAGAAACATCGACCAGGATTCCATGAATTCTGAAGGAGCTCCATGGAATCTGAAGGAAGAGATCTGAAGGCTCTACAAGGTATAACTAGGAAGAGTGTGGTGAAAAATGTCCCACTGTTTGGAATAGGCTTTTTAGTCAGTCTCAGAATTCTGAGGCTGACTACTGAGGCTTTGAATTCTACAAGAATTCAAGTCACAATCCTCAAGAATCTCAACACTTACTCTAAAAGCATATAATGAAATCTACACTATAATAAACGCCCATGCATCCACTGATAATAAAAATAACTTTCCATTCCAAAGGACCATAAAGAAATAGAAAATTTCTGAGATGTACTTGACCTGACTATAAATAACAACCCCAAAAACCATGTTAAATAATTAATCGGAGACTTCAATGCTTACTAGACAGGGAAAGAAGATACCGCGACATCATCGGTAAATGGCTCGCCCAAAATAAAACAAAGAAAAACGGACAGAGACTCGTCGATCTCTGCAGAAACCAAACCCTAATCTCGAAATCTACACATTTCAAGAGGAAATCTAAAAAACTCAAAACCTAGAAACACCCTCACTAAACTAAAATATAATGGCAACTAGATCATATCTTCGTGGAAAAACACCACTACAAGGAAATCTACAACATAAACGTCCTCCGATGTGTAGACAAGTCTCAGACCACTATGTTGTCAAAATTAAAATTAAAATTTACTCCTCAAATAAAGTGATAAAACCAAACCTTTAAAACTATAAGAAAACCGGATCTTACCCAACTAGTCAAGAATGAAAATTACCGAAAATACAACAATCATGGATAAACTCGAAGACCTAGTCAACAACCTTAAACAAATCGCAGAAGAATTAGCCCCAATAAAATCCCGTAAAAAACATCAATAATGGAACAGCGAATGTGATGAAACAGCGGAGAAAAAATATCAAGCATGATTATTTCACCAATCCAAAAAATCAGAAACATCCTTCCAAAATCTATAAAACAAAGAAAAGAAACCTCCCGAATCCTAAGGAGAATAAAAGGACAACACCGTAAAGACACAATAAAATCAATAGAAGAAGAATTCAATAAAACACAGTCGAAAGAACCTTTCAAAAATACGAACCCTAACCGTACTAATAAAGAAAAAAGGTAAACTTGCCCATAACAATAAAGACAACGCGGAAATCTCATCTAAATATTTCAAAAACTCCTAAATTGCGAAGAACCGATAGAAGTTTAACACCAACACTCCAACAGCAACACCATCAGAAAACATCAACCCTCCCACAATAACAGAAGTTTACCAATCACGGGGTGAGATGAAGAATTACAAAGCAGGGGGAGAAGATCAGACTTTAATAGAGATCTGAAAACATGCAGGAAGATAAGTAAAAATTTATCTTCAAGAACTTGTCAATATCTGGATCAAGAACTACCAGAACATTGGACGACAGCCCTCATCCACCTACTACACAAAAAAGGGGACAAAACAGACCCTAGCAATAAAAGAGGAATCTCACTCCTAGACACAACATACAAAATTCTGTTGAGAATCATCCTCAACAGGATCAGTTCACAACTCAAGTAAGAACTAGGAGAATCAGGGAGGTTTCAGACCATGGAGGAACTGTCCAGACCAGATCATGAGTTTCAAGCTAATAATGGATTACAACAGGAAAAGAAACAGAGACATGGCGATAACATTTATACGAGGGTAAGTCAATTATTATCCGCAATGTAGTTATAAATTTTATTGAAATACAAATAGGAAACTTACATATACATCATTTTTCAACATAGTCCCCTTGCATTTCAACACACTTTGTCCATCGTTGCACAAGCTTCCTGATGCCCTCATAAAAAAAGGTTTTCGGTTGAGCTGCAAGCCAGGAATGCACCGCTTCTTTCATTGTTTCATCCGAGGTAAATCGACGGCCCCTTAATGCCTCTTTGAGTGGACCAAACAAGTGGTAGTCAGAAGGGGCAAGATCAGGACTATACGGACGATGAGCCAGTACTTCAAAGTTGAGTTTCTGGAGCGTTTCAGCAGTGTCGGCAGCAGTGGATGGGCATTGTTGTGCAACAACACAACACCTTTCGACAGCAGTCCTCGGCGTTTGGTTCGAATTGCGGGCTTCAGCTTGGCAGTAAGCATCTCACTGTAACGCGCACTGTTTATTGTCGTGCCCCTTTTCACATAATGTTCCAGAACTGGGCCGTGAGTTCCAAAAACCGTAAGCATCAGTTTTCCTGCGGACGGTTGGGTCTTGAACTTTTTTTGCAGGGCGAATTTGGATGTTTCCATTTCATACTCTACCGTTTACTCTCCGGCTCGTAACAATGGATCCGTGTTTCGTCACCAGTGCTGATTCTGTCTAAGAAGATGTCCCGTTCGTTACCATAGCGATCCAAATGTTTTTGGCAGATGTTCAAGCGCGTTTGTTTATGCAACTGTGTGAGTTGTTTTGGGACCCATCTTGCACAGACTTTATGAAACCCAAGTCTGTTGTGGATATTTTTGTAGGCACAACCGTGTCTAATTTGCAGACGATGTGCCACTTCATCAACAGTTACTCGTCTGTCTAAGAAAACCTTATCACGTGCACATTCAATGTTTTCCTCATTTGTGGCAGTAAACGATCGTCTGCTCCTTCGTCATGCTTTACACTTGTGCGACCATTTTTTAATTTTTCAATCTATTCGTAGACATTCCGTTGTGGCAACACGCTGTTCCCGTACTGTACCGAAAGTCTTCGATGAATTTCGGTCCCTGATACACCTTCTGACCACAAAAAAACGGATCACTGAATTCACTGAATTCTGTGGTCCAAACAGAAAGCGGAGCAGCCATGGTTAACGGTAGAGCAGTGATAATGGAACTAACCTAGCAGCATCAAACCTGCACAGACATAACAACAATTAAACCACGCATGCGTCATCTACGCAACACGACAGTACTACCAACATAAACAAAAATATAACCAAATTGCGGATAATAATTGACTTACCCTCATAGATTTCAAGAAAGCTTATGACTGCATCCACAGAGAATCCCTATTAAAAATTCTATGACATCTCGTAGTACATATTATAAACAAACTAATTAATAAACATGATAAAACTGATCGTCACAAACACTAAGTTGAAGGTAAAATTCAGAGATGAGCTCTCGCAACCATTTGAGATCAAAACAGGACTGCGCCAAGGCGATGGGCTCTCACCACTATTATTCAACTGCGCTCTATAAATAGAAGTGAAGGAATGGCTCAAAAAATTCCCCCAAAAGTAAAAATAGGCCGAAAAATCAAAACAAACTGTCTTGGTTTCTCCGACGACTTAACACTGCTAGCAAACGACATCGGCGAAACTAAATGACAGTTATTAGAACTTCAAAACATTGCAAATAAGATTTTAGTCAATATTTCATCCGAAAAGACAGAAATTATGCCCCAAAAACCAACACAATTAAAGGAAGTAAATTAAACAGTAATAAAATCAAAATAGTAACCCAATTTGAATACCTCGGAGAAAGAATTACAACCAACCTAAACGAAAAATCTTCTATCCAAATAAGAAGAAACAAACTAGCTAAAGCTCAAAGATAAACCTGGTACATTTGCAACAAAAAATTTCTACCAATAAACGCATAAATAAGACACTACAATACAGTTGTAAAACCAGAAGCCACTTATGCAGCAGAAACACTTTTCCACCTGAACGAAAATCAAGGACAGACTCCAGAAAATTGAAAGAAGATTTGGAAGAACCTACTTCAATAAAAAATACCAGAAAAACGGGTAGAGATGGACTTTGGACATATCATGAGGATACAAATTCAAGACTTCTGAAACAGCTACAATCTCGACTATGATTGAAAACACCAAGTCAGAATGCAGATGGATCAAAGAAATAAGAAAAGATCTGAAGGAGTTGGCTTTACACCAGAAGACACCACAGATAAGATAAAATTAAACAATAAAATCAAGAACAAAAAGACTCGCTTCACACTCACAAGAAAAAACTCACAACACGAACATTTTCAACACTAGAAAGGGCATAAAGATTGGAACGTATGAATAAGTAATGGGAGGACTGGGAATGATAGTTTTCAGTTAAATATCCTAATTGTATGGTATATATATATTACTGAATTTACATACATAAACGTATATAAATAGAATAACCTTCACTTACACAGACCACCAATATCCTTTACTCGCATCATACAAAGCTGAAAATTTGAAAGACTATTACAGAAGAGGTAACAATGAAAAGTATTTTGATTACATAACCTCTAAAATGATAAATTAAGTAGGGATTTAAAAGGGGTGCTAAGGTTAGAATATCTGGAAGCGTGAGATTTGACAGGTAGTATGCTACCGCTATGAAATAATTTTTTTTACTCACTCCTTAAGAAAAAAAGAGGTGAACGGTTTAAGGAAAACGGGTCACTGACCGATTTATTATTAATTCTTTCATTTCCCTGTTAAAAAGTTGAAATTTGGCGGTTATCCCCAACCGCCTTTCTTAAAAAGAGTTTTTAAGGACGAAGACCTTAAAAACATAAAAATTAAGAAACTACTAGAACAAAATTAAGAAAACACTATTTTGATTAATATCGTAAAAGGAATTGTATTAAATGGGGTTGAAAAAGAATGCCGAGACCAAGACAGCTGAAAAATTGAAAGCCGGTGCGGATGTTTTTCTTACATAGTACCTATGCTGAAAACAGAGTTTTTTCCCTTTTATCCCTGATGGGGTTAAATGAGGTGCATACCGGTTTCTTTTTTAAACTGAGTTATGTTCTTCCGATTGAGATAAAACAGAAATTGTTTGAAGAATATTTTCTCCGGAAACGATGAGAATAATATTTACTTCAAGTTTAGATACCTCCCTTAACACCACGGCTTTAAATGTTAAATGATATTTAAAGCTGTATTCATGATTTCTGTATATATTTTACACCTTTTGCAATAAAAGCTTGAGATTCAGCCCAGATAAATCCATCGTTTACGACTAGCAAATCCTAAAACGATGAAGAGGATTGAGTTATATGTTTTTTGATCCGGTTCGGGAACAAATAAACATTTAAAAAAGCACGGATAATAATATATCGGATTTAAATGATAATGTAAAACAATTTAAATACGGCATTTGAAAAATCCCCGCTTAATAAGTAAGGAATATGGATGATAGATGTAACAACTGCGACTAAGTTGAACAGACTAGTAATATTATTAAAATATTTTGACGTTACAGAGGTTGGAAAAAACCATAAACCAAATTTATCCGATATTATTAAACACTTAAAAAATAAAAAAAAAACATTAAACGATTTAGGAATTAAAACAATTCATGAAAATAAGTTATTATAATTTATGAAGGAAAATACATGAAAAGTCGGGAAAAACGTTTTTACCTACTTATTTTATAAGAAAAAATAGTTAATTATATTATAACTAATAATTATTAATATGACGATTATAAATTTCATAAACGATTTTTCTACCAAAATAAGCATAAATTTTTTCTGTTTTTGCGATATCTTTAAAAAAAATTGCCTGTTTAATCAATTTGTAATAAAATATACATAAGTAAAACCTGTATCAAATAATTATACGAATTCTTCTTCTAGTATATTCTATATATAAAGGCCAATGAAGCATTTTTATCAAAAGAAGGAACATTTTTACATAATAGAGCACATTATTGGTTAACCTTTCGTTGACCAAAGCATATTGACTACGCATATTGGAACAAAAATTACTTTTGCTAAAATTAAACACTTATTCAAGAACATATGCAGGATTTCTAAACCTGCCTATCCTCGGGACAGTGTTACTTGAGCAAATATCCGACTGAATTAGAAGAGAGGTTTTAAAAAGAAAGAACCTTATGACAAAATCTAATAAATAGCACGAAAAGATCGGTTTGCCCCACACGCATGGGATCACGGATTGTGTACATGAAATCAGAGTATTAGTGCTAGTCACAGGGTTACGAGTTCCGTTCGATATGTTTTCTTCGTTTTTTAGCCTCCAGGACCACCGTTAGCTACTCCTTCAGAATATGAGATAATAAAATTTCAATCCATGCCTGACGGATTCGAACCCGAAACCTCCGGATGTAAAGCCGAGATGCTACCGCTCGCACCACGGAGGCCGACTAGTCCGTTATGTTAAGGTCCAGTATTAGTCAACGCGTACTAAAAGGACAGAAAGAAGTTCATAAAACCAGGCAAAGACTCGTGACAAAAAAGAAAGTGAAATTGATTGATGAACGATTAAAACTGGATGTCAACTTAAAATATACCAAAGAACTGGTTCGTAGATCGGTTACTAGGCACTAGCTACAAGAAAAGATCTAAACTTATACGAATTTAAGGTGTACACTATTCCACTACTAGAGCACATCAATATTGAAAAAAAATAGCATTGCTGTTAAAAAGCCAATTATTTTTTCTCTATTTTTGCAGAAACGACAGCAAAAAATAATTATTTTGTAGTAATGTATACTATTTTTAGTAATATACATAAATATCCTACGATTTTTATTTTCAACTAAAATGGTGGGATTTAAATAAATCGCAAAGTGAAATTAAGTGGCTTGCTTAGAAACACATGCTAACGAATAATTTTCTGTCTTGGTTATGACAAAAGTAAAACTCGGTATTTTTTCATACATATAAATGGAAAAACAAATTAACTAGTAGTAGACGTGATAAAAACCACGTAGTAGTAAGTTGTTGCATAAACTATGATGGAAATTTTTGAGTCTTCGAGGGAGTACATCAAAAACAAAATGTCAGAAAATCATCGATATTAAACTTCGTTATAGAAATACGAGTCGAAAGGCCATCTGCTACCATTAATAACACGTAAATTAATCATTCTGACTTCACATAGTTCATCGCAATCGATTGTTGAATATTATTGTACGTGCACTAGTACATTCATTCAAGGCATGGATGTTATTAATGTGTTCACGTGTTCACCAGCACGAGCGCTATCTGGGTGAATAAATGGTAAACCGGCTAGTAATATCGTAGCACTCGTATTTGTTTTGATCGTATTGTTATTATAGGAATGGTGTTTGTCGCTCTGTGTTCTACCGGTGTGAATCCCATCATCGACTGAAGAAAGCACGCGTTGGTTGCGATAAGTAGCTGCGTTAGTTTTCTTTCCCCACTTTCATTATCTGTAAGTTTATTTACGTTAAAATATTAAGCCTGTAGTTTAAAAATAAGCCATATCTTTATTTATCATGTAATTTATGTCGATAGCCGTAACTTTCTATTATTTAACTGTTATCATATTTTCTTTCTTTTTTTTGCCTCCAATAATTTTTCTGTTTAACTGTTTTTAAAATCAACAACATTATATTTTAATTTACTGAATATTTTACCCAATCTTTAAAAGAGTTTTTTAGCCCGTTTTTAATTTTAGTTTTTTTTTTAGTACACAAGTCGAAATTGTGAGTAAAAATATAACTCGATATAGATTGCGGTTTGCTATCACTTGTTTGTTTAAACATTTTAACTGCTTTAAAAGTTTTTGAGTTACGGTAGACTAATTATAATTATTCTCAGAAAAATCAGTGTTATCTATGGTTTACGAAACAGTTAACAAAAAGAAAATTATTTTTTTTAGACGGTCATTTATGTTGTTTTATGAGTTTTTTGACGGTCATTTATGTTGTATTATTTTTAATTAAAAGCGCGTAAATCAAGAAATTGATGTCATCAGTTTCTCTCCCATAGTTTATGTAATTATATTTTTTTTTATTATCTTTTTTTTGTACATGCGTGCAATTGACTCATTTTAATAAAAATAATGTTTTATTCACTCCAAGGAGCAAAATAAAATGGTTATAACCAAATACCTATTTTAAATAAAACGTTAACAAATGTAATAAAACCAGAGGAAAGTGTTTTTCTTTGTGTAGGTTTTTCGTTTGTTTGTTGCAGTTAATAGTAGTGACTTAAACTATTTACAATTTCATTAAATTTAAGGGCGTAATAGTTTTAACAAGTTAAACTTATTAATAAGGAAAAATATGGATTTCACCACAGTTGGATAAACGACTTTGCTATCGGTCAATTTATCAGTTCTAAGAATACAGGTCTGCATGATTTAATACACAACATTCTCGTATTAATGCTTATAAGAATGTTAGATAAATTTCTCGGTAATTTATGATTAAGTGGTTACGTGTCGGTTCAGTACATCTATCCTCAGCTATTCAGAATCGGTATTCTCGCTCTCGTGAAGGGCTGAACCCAGCCCTTCACTTTTTACTTCCTTGTACAAAATACAAGGAAGTACTGTAATCGCGAAAAAATTCGGTTTTCAGATTTCAACGGAAATATCCATTTTGACCATCCCTGAATTCATTTTGACTAGTTTCGGCTGTACGTACGTATTTATCTCGCGTAACTCAAAAACGATTAGCCGTAGGATGCTGAAATTTTGTATTTAGGACTGTTGTAACAACTAGTTGTGCACCTCCCCTTTTGATTGCAATCGACTGACCAAATTGTTTGGATTTTGGACTGTTTCTTAACTGCAGTAGTAAGCTCTCATCGAGAGCTTCTCAACCATATATACCATATACCATAATATGCTATATACCATAAGTGATACTTATTTTCATCGGTTCCAGAGTTACAGCCAAATAATGTTTTAATTAATGAAATATTTGGATCTTACAAGGGGAAGGTATATCGGTTCCTTCATCCATCGGAATATCAGTTCGAATCAGACTTCATTTCCTTATTTTTAATTTAAATATATTGATTTATTAATATTATTAACCTTTGATAGTTAACGATTTTTTACAATTAACAATTCAATAATAACAATATAAAAAAAATATGAAGAAAATCACAAGTTATTAGTGAAATAAAACTTTATGTACTTCTAAAAATGCATATATGTAATTTAATATGCGTACAAGGAAATCATGCGGTTTCCGCATTATATTTTTGTATATTATTTTTCAGATTGTGACATCGATTGGTTTATGTGACACTCTGAAACATAATTATTTGTAATGAATTGAGTGCACCGGCATCTAGTTAGATTTACGGAGAGCCGGGCCAGATGTAATGTTAGAACGCGCCCGGGAACGGTACGGATTAGCATTAAAATATAATCGGTCGGCTAGAGCTCGAACTATTGACCATCAGCACGTGCAAGATTAGCACGTTAGTAGAGAAATTGGTGTTGCGCACATTATAAAATTTAATGATCATGAGATAACCATAGAGCAATTTTACAGAGCGATTTGGATTGCGACTTGAAAGCATTTTTCAATATCTTTTTGCTCGTTTTATCTAATAATTATTACGGCAGACAAACATAATAGAAAATTAGCATTCCTTAATTTTATGGATTATTTAACAATCCTTGAAGGTATCCTATCCTCATCTGTTCAGAATCGATTTTTTTTCACTCCAAGTAGCAAAACAAAATGGGGTGGTACAAATGGGGTTACGCGGCAACTATCCTTTTAAATAAAATTTTAAAATTAGGAAAAATAAAAAAAACTGTAGAAATATGCTAATTATCCGACGAATACTTGTGAATATAGAACGGAACGCAAGCGTAGCGGGAGTTTGTTCTCTCCCTACTAATTGCAGAACCTGCCAGCCTCCGTGGCGCGTGGTAGCGTCTCGGCCTTTCATCCGCAGGTCCCGGGTTCGGATCCCGGTCAAGCATGGTATTTTTACAAGCTACTAATCATTCATCTCATCCTCTGAAAAAATACCTATCGGTAGTTCAGGAGGTAAAAAGAAAATTGCAAAACCTGGACAAATGTCCCGTGCTGCTGTGTCTTTGTATTTTATCTGGCTAGTTATCATCTGTTGAGTGGTGGTTATAGATTTCATTTGTTTTATTTGGTTGTGAATACGTGAAATGAAACGAGTAACAAAAGATTCTTGTAAACACGCGATTTAATGAATCCATGTTTATAGATGAATGACTTTGAAAACACAAAAATTCTGTCTTAAAATAACTTTCACCTGTCCCGAACAGGTCGATTCAAGTAGCAAATTTTTCAACAAATCACCGTTGTAAAATGTGTACAACTTACAAAAAAACCTTCTGTCAAGTGCGTATAAACGACTGTGTGAGTCGTATTGTACTGTAATAAAAACTTCTCTACGGTTACATTCTTCTTTTTCAATATAGCTTACTACAGCAGAACGGTACAAAATAAACAATAAATTAAATAAAATGTTTGCACTACAAAACGTAGAATTTATGAATATTTTGTGAATATACTTTTTACACGAATCACAATTCTTAAAAAAAAAAAAAATATTTTTTTTTTAAACTGAGATTACATTTAAAAAAACCGGTTCCTAATATAAGACCCTAATATAAGACCTGATTAAGTTACGTTATGACGTAAACAAATATTAATCTTTTATATTTCATGAAAATTAACTTCATTATACGGAGTTTAAAATTGAGACAATATTTAAAATTTTCAATAGTTACATGAATATTGTAACCGTTGAATAGCCTAACAAGTACGATGCGATCATTACCGATATTTATGGTTAATAATTTTAAATCGATTTTATAAAAGTTACGTAATTTAAAATATGTCAGAAAATGAAATTACAGTTTCAATTTAAGAGTGACAGGAAAGCGTGATATATTCCCACCGTCTAAAAAATTTCTCTTTCAGTTATATGTAATTATATTCTAATACTCTTGTCGGCATAGAGCACCAGTTTAACCGATGTTATTGTTGAAGGTAATCAAAAATATTTAAATGCAACCTGCAGATGGAATCTCCTTTCAGAAACTCGTCGATTCGATGTTAAAACAATTATAATAATACATATAACATATGTGACACTGCGATTATCGCAGTTGCGTGCAGTTTCGGTCAGGATTAAATGAAATTAAGTCGGTACTGAAGATCTAAAACGTCTCGAAGAGCGCCTATCGTTTTCTGTGTGATAAGGCCGATTGTAAGTTTGTAATTTTATTGAAATTATTGATTTTGGGAGTGGTAAATTATGTTTTTGGAGATAAGAAAGTTACAAGATTATCTTTAACAAGAGTTTTAATATTTTCTCTAATATGTCGCTTTTGAACTGTATTATTATATTGAGTATTGCATTTTGTAGAACCGTTTGATTCAAGAAAGGTAAAAAATCATGCGATTTTCTTTTATAAACGATTAAACAATACATACGAACGAACGTAGTATTACTCTTTTCGTATTACTGTTTCATACCCGTAACGTTGAGCGACCCTGATGTCCGTAATATGTTTTGTATTACAGAAACGTAGCACGAATTCAAAAAAAATTTGTATAAATTGTGTACTTTAATGTTCTAAAATTATAATCGATGAGCGCAGTACGTATCAAATTTAAGTCAACGTTAAGAATCGTGTATTTATTTTATTACTGGTTTAAACTCATTATGTGGTAATATAATATACCTTCTACAGAAATAATTATCACGTACTGATTTTAAAGGTGTAGTTATAATGAAGGAAAAAGATTTAGATAGATTTTAAACAAAACAAAAAAGGTTATTTGTAATTTAAAGAATATTACTTTAGTAAGTAATGTTACATTACTTACACAAAAAAGGATTTAATTTTTCAAGTGATGTAAACTCAAGTATGCATTTTTGTATATTAATTGTGCACTAATATCAGTACAGAACGCTTCATCAGAGTTAACATTTAACATTAAATACAACAGTCAATAGAAATCATATAACTTTGCCCAGCGTTGGTTATGTGTGTTATACGAGTAGGCTTAACTTTTTAGGTAGCTATCAGCCGAATAGAGATTAGATATCTAATATAACCGCTTAAAGGAACCGTATTAAATTTCCGTTAATGTCGATAGAACGAATAATAAACACAAAAATACATCGCTAACTGGGTACTTTAAAAATTAAATTTTACAAGCAAAACAAATCGGAAACTATTAGAAACTTTATCAGAAACTATCTGATATAGAAATTTATCTGAAATTACGAAAATTATATTTTACTTCCCATAAATTAAGAATAAATTTGGTTTTTACCAGGGATACAAAACAGATTAAATTACACTGTTCAACAATGAAAATGTTTCGGGCTCAGAAATAGCTTATTCTTATATATTTCCATCTGCTGAATTCAAAAATCACTATAAAAATTACCGTGATTTCTTTTGAAGTGAAAAATTTGTTAAATCAAAATGCCACGAAAATGTGTAAATTCAGTGAATAATTTTTGTTACATTTGTGGTGAAATAACATTTTTGACACAGAATCGCAATCTGACGGCTCTTGTGAAGACTGCCTATTAGCATTATTTTGGTATAAAGGTTGGGGATCAAGATAAGTCATGGGCTCCACATATATGTTGCAACTCTTTTTAAATTATACGAGAATGACTGAAAAATAAAAAACGATCTGTGGCTTTTGCTGTGCCTATAATTTGGCGGGAATTCAGCAGACGGAAATACATAAGAATAAGCTATTTTTGAAGCCGAAACATTTTTATTGTTGGACAGTGTTATTTTTATATTTTGCATTTTTAATGTTTTAAATCTTTTGATTTTTTTAAATTCCTTTTAGTGCTCTCGAAATTTCAAATGCTAAGCAAGTACTATGAGGACAGAACTTTCAATGCAATATTGGCTACTGTGTAGTATCGTAATGTCCTGATCATTTCTTTTAATGACTGATAAAAGTAATCCGTATCAAAATATAACTTAATTTTTTTAAATTTATTATATTAAAGCCATTTTTAACTTATGTCTAATTTATCTTTATCCATAGATTAATTTTATTTTTGTTTCGAATTGTTTAACCTTTCTAATATTTAATTAAAATAATATTTAAAGCTAAATTTGTTTTCGTGTAATAAGTAAAGTGGCCCAGACTATCTGTTACTTCATTGTACATAAATTTATTATTAGCATTGTATGAACTGTATCAAGAAATGGCTTCTGCGTACTAACAGACAGGAAACCTTACATTATACTTCATTCACAGAGAAGAGTATATAATTGAATTAAATAAGAGGTTTAATATATCTGGCTTCGTATTACTCTACAGCTCTGTAAGGCAGGTCACGAGAAGAAAGAAAACATGCATTAAGATAAGATTAAGAATTACATATGAATATCTACATAAAAATGAACAAAATTTGTTAGGATGCAATTTTAAGTAATATTTGCATGTGACGATATAATTAATATTATTAGTTCATTACATAATCCTACTTACGTAAAATTAAAATAAAATCTGTCAAAATTTTCTTAACTAACGATATTTTGCTTTAAATTAGTCAGATAATATTGTTATTTTAGAGTTTTCTAATCGTTTTGACCTTAGGTCATTAACTTATCAAAACAATATTTCATCATGTGTGTTTAGTGCGCAAAAGTTGTACATGTCAGTTGCTATTACAAAATATTTTCACTGTCCTTTGAACCGAATGCTCAACCTCTTTCAGGATTAGGAGGGATGTCTGGTACATGCTGATTGCCGACCTCATTCCAAAGGCAGTGGATAAAGGGGATGCGACTTGCTCACGCCGGACTACTTTTTACTTCCCCATCGGGAAGATGAGGTAACCGTTACAGTAACTTTGGTCAATCAGTCACATCTACCAAAAAAATTAACGACTGCAACAAATTATTTTAGTAGAAATATATAAAACTAATTTTTACGCGTTTTTACTTCTTTGTACGAAGTAAAGGAGGTATTGTGATCGCGAAAAAAATTCGGTTTTCAGATTTCAACGGAAATATTCATCTTGACCATCCGTGATCCATTTTTACTAGTTTCGGTGTGACGTCTGTACGTACGTACGTATGTATCTTGCATAACTCTAAAACGATTAGCCGTAGAAAGTTGAAATGTTGGATTTAAAATTTTTTGTTGTAACATCTAGTTGTGCACCTCCTCTTTTGATTGCAATCGACTGGAAAGAAAGTGTTCAAAAAAGCCCAAAATCCTATTTCTTTTTTGGATTTTGGGCGTTTTCTTAACTGCAGTAATTCCTCAGTGGTAAGCTCTCATTGAGAACTTTTCAACGATATGTCATAAGTGGGACTTATTTTCATTGGTTCCAGAGTAATAAGCAAATTAAATTTTAATTAATGAAATATTTGGATCTTATGAGGGGAAGGCACATCGGTTCGAATCAGACTTCATTTCCTTCTTTTTAGTTTAAATATATTGATTTATTAATAATTATTAACCTCTGATTGTAAAAAAATGTATTCACTAATAGTAATTCAATAATAACAATAAAGAAAAAAAATCAGAAGTTATTAGTGAAATAAAATGTTATGTACTTTTCATTTTAATTCAAACATTTTTATAGAGGTTAATAATTAATTATTAATAAATTAATATTTAAATTAAAAAAATGTATGTATATGAAGTCGGATTCGAACCGCTGTATCTATGGTTACGGATTCGACACGTTCTCACGTAACACCACATAACTATTTGAGCGACGGGAATCAAAATTAATATAAACTAATATAAAATGCTGATACGGACACCACAAAAAAATTTGATTCAATGTAGTGTCCACTACAATGAAATTGTGTAACTGTGCACGTTATTAAAGAATTGGAGGATCGTATCTCACTTTCAAATGAAATAAATTTTAATGAAGTGCAGCAAAATATGTGTATATGTTATTTAATAGGTGCACAAGGAAGTCATGTGATGTCCACATCAAAGTTTTTTTTTTTAATGAAGGAAACGAGTGAGGTTAAACTTATAGGTCGTTAAAAAGGAAAAGGGACATCTACGCAATTCACTCCTTTTAATTTCGGGGTTTTGAAAGCTGTGTAAATTAACCAAAGGATAAAATATTTTACTGTATACGCATAGATAAGCGTTCACTACGAGTAGAGTCGGGCGTTTAAGTCCCATACTCGGTCGGAAGTGTAAATATAATTGTTGTATATGTTTTAAAAGCAAAATTATTTATTATACCGTTCGCGAATTTGTACGACTGTTCGACGGCAAGTCTTTCACACGAACACGATAATATAAAGTAGCCAAGTTACCACCGATATTTTGCAAGAAATAAATGTTAATTAAAATTAAATAATGCAACTTAATATCTGGTTATCGTGATGTTAGTAGCAGATAGATTTATTAGATCAGTTCACATCAGCGTTTTGAAAAATGTTTTACAATTTTATTTTTTCGAAGGATATATAGCGTGTTATTTAGATAGGTTCTCACAATTGCAAAAAAATCCTAATTTTTGTTAGTCCACGAAATATATACCGCATTCACCGCATCCGTACCACGGAAGTTGTTCGCCTGTTTTGTTTTGTTTCTTTTTTATAAAAAAAAAGTAGATCCACTCTTTTAACCTTTTCTGATACGTTTTTTGTATCTTTTGTTTTTTCTGAGGCCGATGCTGATCGAGTTTTTTTGTCGTTTTCAGTGGCGGTTGGTAGTTAAAATTAGTGGGAGTGCTGCTCCAGAAAATGTTTTTTGTATCTTTTGTTTTTTCTGAGGCCGATGCTGATCGAGTTTTTTTGTCGTTTTCAGTGGCGGTTGGTAGTTAAAATTAGTGGGAGTGCTGCTCCAGAAAATGTTTTCCTAGCCTTTTCAAGGCCATGGTTAAAGTGTTCTGTAAAATAAAGAACCGAAAAAATGTATCAAATAGAATAGCTGGAAGCAGGATAATAATCTAATTCTACGCTTTATCACATTCAAGAATACGGTACCCGGTTTTTAAGCACAATGTGCTGAAAAACAGATAATATTTGTTGTATTATTAGATACTAATTTGGAAGTCGAGAGTTCCAGCGTTTAAGTCCTAGTAGAGGCAGTTACTTTTATACGGATGTGAATACTAGATCATGGATATCGGTGTTCTTTGGCAGTTGGGTTTCAATTAACCACACATCTCAGGAATGTTCGAACTCAGACTGTACAATACTACACTTTCTTTACACACATACCTATCATCCTTATTCATCCTCTGAAGTAATACCTGAACGGTAATTCTCGGAGCCTGAACAGGAAAAAGAAAAAAGTATTATTAGATAATAACTTAATAAAATGTCCGCTTAAAAACATTATAGTTCAATGGTGCTTAATTTAAATTTCTATGTACCCAAAAAAAACGTAATTAGTAAAAACTAATTACCTTCTCCTCCGCCCTTCCAGCGTGTTTTTGGTCAGATTTGGCAATCAAAGAGCCCTTGCTTTTCGCCATCTTCTGATCACTACTGAAAAAACAACTAAACTACTTTCATACTTTCACTGTCTCACTGCCTCATTCAATAATTCAAGTTACTTTTATGCTCCTCGGCTGAACAGCATTAAAAGCATATTTTAACTTAGCAGTAATATAACTACTAAAAAAATAATTGTATTATTATAACTTAAAAAAATAATAAATAAATAATTTTTTTTATATATATATAATATTTACATATTTTTTGTCTTCAATCATTTGACTGGTTTGATGCAGCTCTCCAAGATTCCCTATCTAGTGCTAGTCGTTTCATTTCGGTATACTCCCTACACCCCACATCACTAACAATTTATTTTACATATTCCAAACGTTGCCTGCCTACACAATTTTTTCCTTCTACCTGTCCTTCCAATATTAAAGGGACTATTCCAGAATGCCTTAATATGTGGCCTATAAGTCTGTCTCTTCTTTTAGCTGTATTTTTCCAAATGCTTATATTTTCATAAGTTTGCCGCAACACCTCTTCATCTGGCACTATCCACTCATCTGATTTTTAACATTCTCCTATAGCACCACATTTCAAAAGCTTCTAATCTTTTCTGCTTAGGTATTCCGATCGTCCGAGTTTCACTTCCATATAAAGCGACACTCCAAACGTATACTTTCAAAAATCTTTTCCTGACATTTAAATTAGTTTTTGATGTAAACAAATTATATTTCTGACTGAAGGCTCGTTTCGCCTGTGCTATTCAGCATTTTATGTCGCTTCTGCTTCGTCAATCTTTAGTAATTCTACTTCCCAAATAACAAAATTCTTCTACCTCCATAATCTTTTCTCCTCCTATTTTCATATTCAGTGGTCCATCTTCGTTATTTCTACTACATTTCATTACATTCGTTTTGTTCTTGTTTATTTTCATGCGGTAGCTCTTGCGTAGGACTTCGTCCATGTCATTCATTGTTTCTTCTAAATCCTTTTTACTCTCAGCTAGAATTACCATATCATCAGCAAATCGTAGCATCTTTATCTTTTGACCTTGTACTGTTACTCCGAATATAAATTATTCTTTAATATCACTAACTGCTAGTACTATGTAAAGATTAAAAGGTAACGGGGAGGGGGAACATCCTTGTCGGACTCCCTTTCTTATTACGGCTTCTTTCTTATGTTTTTCAATTATTACTGTTCCTGTTTGGTTCCTGTAAATTTTAGCAATTGTTCTTCTATCTCTGTATTTGGACCTTAATTTGCTGAAAATTACTGTCGCGTGTTCGCAGCTCGATCAGGATAATTAAGAGATTGACAATTGAAAATGTTTGTATAATTATAATTTATTAGTTTAAGAACACAAGTAAAACAAGACAAATCAATAATAATAATGACAATAGTAAACGAAAATAATAAAAATAATAATCACAACCACAACAATAATAATAAATAGTAATTACATACAAAACAGTATTTAAAGTAATCGCCAGGATTTATTCACAGGTAGATAGATAATGAAAAGCAGAAATCTTCCATTGACAAAAGACATTAGCATGACCGCTAGTCTTAACACTTTTAATCACTAGTCTTGTATTAATAGCAATAGTACAATAGATAAGACAAGTATAAATTTCTTTCACTGCAAATATCTTTGCTTTTCACAAATAAAACTACACTAACAGTTTCTGAATGAAATTTAGTACATTATATGTTTCACTTATAGTCTAACAGTAACTCACCGAACCATTTCTTGTTTTCATGTACTGGAATAAGTAGAAATGTCACCCTTATCGCGTCGAACGTGTACGCCGTTGAATTTGCTTCTTTCACTGACCTCCTCGCAAAATACTCTCGCTGACTGACATTCCGCAGAACTCTCCTCGCAGACTCACATTATAACGTCTCGCTTAGACTGATTTCGCAGAACTGAATTTCGCAAACTGATATCGCAGACCCGCATCTCGCAGATACACACATTATAACGTCTCGCTTAGACTGATTTCAACTGGTCTTCCCCGTAGTATTTATACATCTATCTTCTTTACCTGCAGAACCAGACCCCAGTTAAGCGTGAGAACGATAAACCGAGCCCTTTCTTTCCCATGTATTCCTAACCTGGGTCCGGTAACTCTTCTCACGGAACGACATCTGTTAAGGTGTGTCAGTGGGCAGTATTACAAAAAACGATTGTTAAACGGACCTGTTTGTTACCTTTACTAAAAGGGTTTCTTTGAGCCCCTTTCTGTATTCCTCCCATTATTATATTTTCTACTACTTTCTTCTTAATTGGTAGGAATTCGTTACTCAGGTCCGTTATACCGGTCTTGTTATTATATAAAAATAATCATCTTTCAATTGAAGTTCATTGACATGAAAGAAAGAACAACGTTACAGTCCGGATTTAAAGGAAAACTCTTCATAATTGTTGGATGGGATTGAAAACCGAATATATAGATTTAGTAAGCACAGCAACGAATCTCTCTCTCTCGCTGTGTGTGTGTGTGCGCGCACACACACACACACACACACACACACACACACACACATATATATATATTATATGGAGTACAACTAGTAATTATTTTCGTCTTAGGGATACGCGATCAAAAATGTTTTGAGATCGCTGGTCTAACGTAAAATCCATAACAATAGTAAAGCTGTGTTCAGTCGGCACGGACTCAATCATTACTCAACCCCAGATTTCTTCCACAAAGTTGAGCTCTTTTGTCTGAACTTAAACTACTTAAACTCAAAGGGTAAGGTATGTAGTTATTTCTCCTGCGTTTTCTCCCTGTTCTTGAACAAAAATATCCATGTTTGCATGTAGAAAATGTACTAAAATATGCAGTGATATATTCGACGATAGACAATCTTAATCTATTGTCGATTTTTGTCCTTCTTTCAAAAAAAGGATTTGAAATATTTTCTGGAAAATTACGAATCGTAAACAAACTGTACCTTTGGAAAATATTTTGAATTTATATCGATAGCCAAGGCTCTTCTATGTATTAATTGTCTGTCTGATAATTAACCATGTCTGAAGTGAGAAAAGTGTTGTAGTAGGAACAGTAACTGAAAAAGATTTAAGAAGCTTAAACCGTAAGGTATTTTAAATTTAAATCACGTTAAATTTTCTGAGAAAGTTTTAAAACAGAATATAAATGTTCCTTCGCAGTTAGGCTTTGAGTAAGAAAAATCCTGGCTCGTAACTGGCCTTATCGTTCCGTGAATTATTATTGAGTGAGTGTAGGCCAGTAGATGTTTTTCGACCCGGTCTGCTAGGAAGGACATCCGGCGACCATGTTCTCTTCCTCTGAATTCTCCCCTCTCTTTAGCTCGATCTTGTTTATGCCCACCCTAACAAAGTGCAGACTGAATATCAATGAAATTTTACTCTCAGTGCTAGCTCGACGGCAGAACAGTTAATTCTAATCTCGTGTGCATTTTATGTTATTCAGATGTTAAGACATACATTTTTCCTGCGGTGAGTTATGTTTGCTGATTACAGTGATTTTTGTTTTGTTTGATTTATTTTAATATAAAATTCTTGTATCTATGAAACAAGGTATAACCTTGTTTCAAAATTAAATATACAGCCATTTATGTTTTATAAAAACTGTTGTCTTAACACAGTTAATGTTTTATGAAACAAATCGGTTTGGAAGAATGTGGTGAACATTTTAAGGTCTTGTTTATAGATTTTACGCTCTCATTTATGAATACAGATGGTTTTTTATTTCTTTATCCTGTCATATTACGTCAGTTTTATGTGCTTAGTAAAACAGTTTTTTTTTTTTATATATATTAAACTGTTATGAACATGACGTGAGTTTTATAAAGTTAATCAAGCAATTCAGGTGGTTAATATGTCTTTACATATGGCAATTTCTCGAGTAAATTCTCCTTTTATTATTTTGGTTATAAATTAAAACTTTGGTTTACTTCAACAGTATTGATTCCCATCCTCCATTTTTTTTAAATGTATTTGGCTGATATTTTCATTTGGACCCTTTTTGTTGTCTTCCATTACCGCATAGTTTTTTTATTAATGTGTATCGTGCATTATAAAAAAAATTGTGTGAGTTTTTTTAATGTTTTATTTATTTATTTTTAAATTGGGATAAAGCTAAAAATAACATTTAGTCAATTAAACTTGTAATGTAGAATTCTTTATGATTATCGATACTCGATGGATATCTTACTGGTTGTTTGACAGTATAAAAAAGGATTAAACAGCTTGTTTCTTTCACGCGATTAACTTGAAGTTAAATATAGTGTAAATTTATATTTAACAAAAATAATTTATGTTAAACTCTGATTTAAAATTATTTTCTGAACATTCATGGGACGCTGTTTTCTTATCTTTGCGCGTCATAAAAACTATGATCAACAAATTCATAACGTCTTCTGTGTAGCAACAATAGCGAAATAGTTTTTAAAGACATTACATCGGGAGTTAGTTATAACCAGAACTAAAATATACGTTATCTTTTAACATTAAATATTTATGCTGGAGCCTAACTATTTTTAAAATTTAAAAAAAATTTAATCGCACAGGATTTCTATCCAGAGATAAAATCTAAAAGCAGTATAACATTTTAAACAACTTTTTGTGACAAAGAGCAACATACTAGGGCTGTTCACAAATCGTGTGATTGCTGAAGGGGAGAAAGTGTGAAGTATCATGCTATATCAAACATCGGAAAGTATAATACGTGATGCCTGAAACGTTTTTTCCAGGGCATATTACACTTTTCCTCATAATTATTTTATATGATTTTTTTTTTTGGTCATGGAAAATAATGAGAAGCTCGTTGCACTTACTTGTTATGAAATTTTGAGTTCTAAACAGAAAAAATTACGTAAATTTATGGTAAGCAGTCTACGAAAAAATTAAAAAGTATGAGCACATATGATTACAATATTGTGTAAAAATGTGTGTTATATTCCATGCATATTATTGTCCATGATAAAGATATTGGCATTACCATTCCATGATACGTATATTGATACGTGTCGTATTCATCATAAACCTTAATTACCCATAAGTTTTGAGTGCTTTAATAAATCAATAGAATTTCGGAACTGTCTACTAATTATTTATTTCTAAAAATGTTTTGTTACTCATACTGCTTTGATTTACAAACATTAAGAAAGAATCTTAACCTGGAGAAAAAAGCCATTGTAGACAAGCTGTTAAAACATATATTAAATAATTATTTTCTGCTGCTAGGATGCAATTTGATAATTATTTGTTAAAACGCGCGCGCGCACGCTCGAACGAACGCACTCACGCATACATATATTGTAATAGAACCAGTATAACGGACCACATACATATATTGTAATAGAACCAGTATAACGGACCAGGCTAATTAAAGAGAAATAAAAAGAAAATCCTAAAAAAGAATCCAGAAGGAACTAAAAGGAATTCGTTTCTTAGAATAACGGGTTCGTTTAACAATCTTTTCTTTGTAATACAAACAATGGCACCTCCAAAAGCTGTTGCTCGACCAGAAGAGTTACCGGATCGGAATAAAAATTTATAGAAAAACGTAAGGGCGCGTCAACAATTAATGGGATGAGGCGGGTACTGGCTCTGCAGGCCAGGGAATATATAACTACTACCGGAGACCAACGGAGAGACTGAGAAGTTCGACGCAGTCATGATAACAAGCGATAACAGAGTAGTTTTGTGAGGCCGTGTTTGACGCGGTTACGGGGACAGCGATATCAGTAAGCGTATGGTAACAACGAATAAAGAGTACGTCACGAATATTCCAGTGTGGACAGTGGGTGATTACAAGAGTTGTTCGGTGAGTTATTGGTAAACAGTAGTGAAAGTATTATATTCATTCATGAAGGGTAGGTACTACTGTAAACAGTAAAAGTAATAATACTAGCAGAAAGTGGACTGTATGAACTTAAGCCTCTTGTAGTGTCATCTTGTTAAGGTAATATTATTTTCTAGCGTCATTATAACGTTTTTAGTAAACTGGACAGTATTTTTATATTTATTAATCTAACTTCCATTAAATAAATCTTGTTTTTTTAAATTGAATTACTATTCTGAAAATTACATCTATCTGATGTCCTTATAATTTGTTTTTTTTTTTTTAAATAATAAATTGTATTTATAAGAAATTTTTACGTTTATTAGTGTTTCAATATTTTTGACGAACCGCGAACACGCAGCAATATATAAATATTTGTTTGAATATTTCTTTTCAAGAAACATTGATCATTTATTTTCTAATTTATTTTAATCCATTTTTTTACTAATGATTCGTAATATTTATAATATTGGGATGAACTAATTAGTCATAATAATTTGTCAAATAATTAATATTAATTTTGCGTTTAAGATAAAAAAGATGATGTATCGTAATGTTTAAAATTATGTTTGTTTAATCTTAATTACAACAATTTAAAAACGTTAAAATTAGATTTAAAATTTGTTTAGTGGGATGTCTATTTACTCTACAATTATATAAGGATTCTGGAAACGTGATTTATCGCATGGGGATTTCGGAGCGAGATAACATTGGAAAATTGCATCGCGTAATCTGTAATGACTCTTTTATCTGTTCATAAACTTAAACGTTTTTTAATATTGTGCAGTATTAATTTTTTACTATATTTAGAGTTAATATTATTTTACGGGAGTAAAATTTATAGCTTCGGTTAGAAGTATTATCTGTAGCACAGCAAAAACTCCGTTACAGTAACTGTATCGGTGTTAAAACATTAAATGATTACACACACATATTATATTATATTATATTACTTTAATTGTAAATTTAAAAAAAATAATTCAGCTATCAAAAATCGGTCTTCCATTACCCGATGGAAGCTACAAATCGGATAGGCTTGAATCCATTTATTTTTTTTACACGGGAAGTGGATTTGTAATTCTGATTACCTGCCATCAGTTTTTCGTTTCTGGTAACATAGTGGCTATTATGCTCAGAGACATAGAATAACATCAAAACGTTTTCTATGCCAGCCTGTAGAGGTTGAACTCATGGGCGTAGTGGTGGCACGTACCGCTTTGGGAGACGAAAAGGTTGTATTTTGATTCGGGATGAGCTCTACCCGGCCCGGGAGTTCTCGTGTTTGAGCCTAACTGTGGACGGTGGCCTTTATAAGCCAGACCTAGGACCCTAGCACCGTGTAGCGGGTCGATTTGGGTCTGGTGAAATACTTGTCGTTAGTCATTTATGGGTGGAGTGACCGGCTTGCGCGCTGAGTTATTTGGAGTGATCTGGCCGTATCTGTAACCGCTTATTAACATTAAACCGGGGTGCTGTTGAAAAAAATCCGCTGTTTTCGGGATTAAGTCCAAACCGAACTAGGATTGGTTGATTCACATTCGTTAAGGTGGTCACAACGTGTGTGAGCTGATTTTTGATCGGTAACTGTAATATCAGTCTAGATACGAGCAGTTGTAGTTGACCAACACACTAAATCTTCGCTACTCACGGCGAGATGTAAGTAGAAGAAGGATAGTCTGCGGTCTACCGAGGCGACAGCTGACGGTGCTTACGTCAAGAGACTGCAGGTGATGGCATTCGTAGGTAGGCTAGTGATTGCAGTGTTGAAATTAGAGGTGAATTCACGTGATACTGTAGAGCCCGTCGGGCTGATTGCTTATTCTCAGTTGTTCGTCTGCTGTGTATCATATACAGGGACCAAGCTATAGCCTTACTTTCATCTAAGGATCCTTCCACCGCTCTTCTTTTTATCTTTAAGCTATCCCATTTAGTAATTCGATGTATATGATGTCAGACTGAGAGCTGATGGTTTACAGTTGTCTGCATTATGTTCTCAGTTATGGTGACAGGTACGGTAATATTTATGCTTTTATAAATCCACTTATCAGCAAATATTTATATAAATTTACATCCTAGCGTTTTCTGAAATCAATTATGCGTATAATAATAATAATAATAATAATAATAATAATAATAATAATAATAATAATAATAATAATAATAATAATAATAATAATAATACTTGGCATATTAAATGAGTTAATAAATAAAAGAATAATTGTATAAATATAACAGTTGATCGTCGGTTATTAAAATCAAGTTATACGTAACGCGTCTTGTCAGTGTGGTAGTCACAAGTGTTATCTAACAACTTATTGTGATAACAATTGTGTCTCCCACACTGACAAGACGCATTACGTATGACTTGATATTAATAATTGACGATCGATTATTTATATTTATACAATTATTTTTTTATTTATTCAATTCATTTTATATGTGAAGTATTATTATTATTATATGTCTAATTAATTACGATACGTCCCTGAAGATGGAAATAATTTTCCGAAAGCGCAAGGATGTTATGCTTTTGTTTTCAATTTTTGGGTTCTTTCCATTTTTTATACGTTTTTCATATTATTACTTAAAGTTTATTCAGAGTTTATTCAGTCCTATTTCTCGAAAACAGCACACAACTTATCAGATAGTATATCAGTTCTTACATCATATTTAATATTTCACAGCTCTGTCAAATTCAGAATTTAATATAGAATTTCCTCTTATTTTTTTCCTCCTTTAGCACTTATCAGATAAGTTTTCGTCTCTATACACTACTTTTTATTCTCGTTAACTATTAGCTCTTTTTCTCGGAAATTACAGTTTTCTATCCATATCATTAATTCGAATACATTTTTGGCCTCGTTTATCCAAAATCATTTCGTATTTTTCTTTATGCTGCATCTATCTTTCCATTAATAATATTACCTTACTACCTATAATATGTACCTCACTGTTTACCTCATTTTATCAATGTTGCTTTACTATTTTGCCCGTACATTTTGTTAGTCGTATATCTTATATCACGTCAACCTAATACGTATGTAATGAGTTAGTTTGCAATACTCGCGGCCTCGTGACTTAAAGTCTGCCATTTCTAATAATCGAACAGTTACGTTTAGCAAATCATTTGTTTTAATTATCCACCCGTTATGAAATAGGTTGCTGTTAAATAAAGAATGCTGATGGAAGAAAGAAGCTCAGTAAATCAGTTAAATGGTTTTTTGATACTATCTCTGATAGTAGCGATGTACTGTATGCTGACTCGTTCGTTTGTGTCGAATGTGTGGGTGAGTGTTTTCTTTAGTTGTTATCAGTTTTTAAATATTTGATAATCGTCATTTATTCTTCCTATTGAACAGTTCCTCTCCGTATATGAACAGAATTTGTATTACAAAATATTATTTTACTGATAGCTTGTTAAATTAATAAGTGCGCGCGCGCGCGCGTATGTGTGTGTTTAAAGACCCTGTAAATTATTTTTATTCTTGTTTTCTACTTAATAGTATAAATAAGTTCATTAAGAAAGTTATATATATCCGTTCATTATCATTAAAATAAAAACCTACTATAAATTGTATTTTTGGTGTTTCAAAATCTGTTTTCCTGTAAGGGCCAAACATTCTGTCATTCTGCTGAGCAACAGTATTATTTCTCATGCTACGTGTGCACTTTCTGCCGTATCCATCCGAATTAGTCGTTTTTCTACTTACTATTTCATAAATGTTTGACATAGATCTTACGTCATGTAGATTAGTTTTCAGTTACAGAAGTAAATTCTGTAACTGAAAACGCAAGAATTGACTGCAAGAATTTTATGACGGTAGATATAAATTAAAAATAATTTTAATAATTTCAGTTTATTTAATTTCATTGTATCAAATGCGATAAATAAAATATGCAACGTTTCGGGTAGAATATTTTCTTAAATAAATACCGAACTATTATAATAAAAGCTATTTCGTTTTTTAAATTAAAGTTTAAAAATAAAAATTGTGTGTTCGTTTGAAATGAGTAACCATAATATTATTTTCTTACGTTTAATATGATTTGTAAAACTTAAAACATTAAACCCGTAGCTTTCACTTAAGGAAAAAACGGTATTAATAATTTCCTTTGTTTTTCAAATAAACCAGGGTCTGATGTAAAAAAAAATCATGGGTTTAGCGAAGAATATATTTCGGCATAAATTAGTGTTTCATTGTGAATCAATGTGAATGCTTTAGAAAACGTATTCACTTATCAATTTTTTTTCCTATTGTGGTACGGTTAAAATAGGTATTTTCTCGGGGGGGTTTACTCCTTTTTTTTGTAATTTTAATTTTGGAATTTCCAAAAGATTAGTAACAATTTCTTTTAGCTGCTCCTCTAAATCGTGAATCTGCATGTAGCGGAAATGTCAGCATTATTTTAATCTGATAGTTTATAAACAGCAGATTTCTAATTATTTCTGTTACATAACTGCAAATGGCCGAACTCTTTTTACTTGCGGTCAAACTTATGGCAAACGTAGTTAGTATGATACGATTATGTGGTTTTTTTTATAAATTTAAAGTAGGATAGAAGTGAACACTGTATTGGTTATTCGATATAAATTTTATTCGTTTATAAAAGCAGACTTCGGTAATCAGTAAAAAATATCAGAAATAAATAACAAAAAACTACAAAAATACGATAAAATTATTAACGCCACTATAAATGTATACATTCGTTATACATATATATATTTTTTTAATTTTAGAGTCATTATAATCACTCACAACGGTCGTCTTAAACGTTAGCGTGAAAAAGAGTTCTATGTTATTCCCTGATATTTATAAAAATATATTTTTATGGTATCTGCCAGTATTATCAATGAGTAATAGATGTTTGAAACTGGAAAGCATTTCTTGTATGATGTTTACTCGGTATAATAATAAAAACGTTTGTAAAATGTAAATATTCGTTCGATTAGAACTTTCACGTGAACGTGGTAAATAAAACAGCTTATTTACCACGTGAAATGTTTAAAAATATATAGCAAATCATTTAAGAAGTCAACCAAAAATAAGTTCAAATAATTGATATCTATTTCCTTTCTCACTTTTCTTATCTTTTTAAAGATAAGAAATAAATTCTACTAATTAATTATAAATTATCACTTTTTAACAGCGCATCAGTGGATGGGTGTCGTAGATAACAAATACACTCTTATAGGGGCGTTTAATAATTTTATCGAATTGTTTTTTTTTTGTTATTTATTTTGATATTTTTTACTGATTACCGAAGACTGTTTCTTTTTTGTTTTTTTGTTTTTTTAGCGATTATTGTGACATTATGAACCTTTTGCTTATAATTTTTTCTTTCATAAATTATCACTTAATTAACTTTAATTATTCATTATTTTAAAGATTTTAAAACATTTTTGTTGCATAATATTACTGTAGTTAGCAATAACCCTCTCGCTTCGACTGATCTTTAATTTCCAACGAAAATTTAAGGTAATAATAGAAAGTATATTTTTCATTGATTAGGAAAATGTTATAAAATGTAAAATCTGTGGATTATGTTATAATTTAAGAAAAAGTTAATTTGCATTATTTTAATGTATTTAAGATGTAATTTCAGCTACTGTTTCGTTAAGTGCTGTGAAACATCATTATTGTGAGGTAAATAGTATTTTATACCTTATTCAGTGCTATTGTCAAAGGTCACGTATTTCTTGTTTGTTCGTCTACAAAAAAAGGAGTAATACTGGAATCGAGTTTAATATAATCGCTGATCTTTTACTTTCCTGTACTTTTGTTCTGTTGATTGTATGTAAGGCTATTAAACGTAATTTATAAATACTTTTATATTTTTTAAGAAATTAAATTTTATTTTGTTTGAAAATAGACTAATTCATTACACAACAAAATTGCTGTTGGGTTGAAGAATATCTAGTTAAATTTCAATTTGTGGATAAGATTTGTATTTCTATCTTAACGCATCACTTTCTACATTATACATGTGGATCCCTAACAATATAACTAAATAGATTACGTTCGTAAATAGACTTCGTCTTAATTTACAATAGTAAACGAAATAATCAAATTATTAGTGTAGTGTGATGAGTTAAAGGCCGAGGTATAATTAATTAAATTTGTACGATTACATTTTTTACGTCAAAATTGAAATCCATTCAAAAATATAATTTTCTTACATCAAAAATTAATTAAAACGTCTGGAAAACATTTTTGAAAGTATATGTTTGGAATATAGCTTCATATGGAAGTGAAACTTGGACGATCGGAGTACCTGAGAAGAAAAGAGAAGCTTATGAAATGTGGTGCTATAGGGGAATATTAAAAATCAGATGGGTGGATAAAGTGACAAATAAAGAGGTGTTGCGGCAAATTTATGAAGAGAGAAGCATTTGGAAAAATGTAGTTAATATAAGAGACAGACTTACAGGCCACATATTAAGGCATCCTGAAATAGTCAGTATAATATTGGAGGGACGTGTAAATGAGAAAAATTGTAACGTAGCGTTTTGCAACGTTTTGAATATGTAAAACAACTTGCTAGGGATGTAGGATGTAAGAAGTATACCGAAATGAAACGACTGGCACTAGATAGGGAACCTTGAGAGCTGCATCAAACCATTCAAATGACCGAAGACAAAATAAAAAAAGTCAAAATTTAGTTCTGGGTATGTTAGCATGTAAAAAGCAATATCATTAATAATTTATATCAGTAATTTTTTTCCGCAGATCACATTTTCTTTTTACTGAAATTTAAATCCTAGAATGCTGTGTCAGGAACACAGTTCTCTCCCTCATTAATTTCTTTTTTCTCTTATTTACTTTTCTTGAATGTCGGTCAAATATTTATGTAACATATTAAACGCTTGTTAAACTAATCGGACAGTTTGATTAAGTGTTCCAGATGAATTGGTGACATTGTAATAAAGTCCAGACATTCTTTAGACGATGTTATGTAATTAAAAAAAAATAATATTCATTATTAGGAATTTTAAAAATAAATTTTATACTCTCATTAACAAATAAGGATAAAAAATGTCAGCCTCTGTCGATCCATAACATGTTTCTGTACTTTGTCCGTTGAACTTTGGCAGCGGTTACACCGCGTTAAAATTTCCCGAATAGTCATTAAAAGTATTGATATTTTCTAATTAATGTTTTATAAACTAAATATCACTTATAATTAATTAAAATAACTGTAAATTTAATCCTAAAATGACTTTATTAAAAAATATAATAAAATAAAATTTTTAAAGAATAATTATTAAAATTAACTATTTTTTTTACAATGCGATATTTTTAAACATCCTTTCGAGAAGAATGATACAAATGAAATATAAACAACTTATAAAAAGCATTTTTTTTAGCCTCATTCATTACTTTAGTAATCGAACTCGGAAAAGTGTAGATGCATAAAAATAATTATGATTCGGCTAGCACATCATTTCTTAATTCCAGTAAATATTTTACTTTTAATAATTAAGTATTATAATCTCTTTTTAAACTGAAAGTTAATAACTTTCTGTATAATTTTTTTAATCTTATTAATAAAGTTAACTTTTTTTTAAATTACTAAAATTCAGTTAGACATTCGGTGTTGAAACCCTGTTCAGCTTGATTGAAGCTCAAATTATAGCTAATACCGAGTAAACAAATTACATATACCGGTACTCAAATGTGGATTAGAAGAATACTACGGACAAAACTATAATAACGATGTAAAATTAACGTTATATTAAAGGTTATAAGATGAATTAGTTTCGCCTAACTCAGAAATTTTTTTTACCTTATTTACAGTTCTGTTTTCCAAATAAAGTCAGCCGTTTCAATCGACATTCTATTTTACTCTCTCATTTCAAGTGCTTGTCAGAATTTTAGGTACACTGACTGAAATCCAAGCGATTTCAATAAAAGGCAGTTACTTTTATGAGGATTTGAATACTAGATCGTGGATACCGGTGTTCTTTGGCGGTTGGGTTTCAATTAATCACAAAACTCAGGAATGGTCGACCTGAGTGAGACTGTACAAGACTACACTTCATTTATATTTTTTTCCCGACCTTCCGCACCAGGCCGGATCCAGGTAAAGCATAAACAAAGCTCGGGGGAGTGTCCTTTACTTTAACCAGTCCACCACACCAGTCCACAGTTTATCGGCTGTAAGTTCGGCATGACAGGCAGGTCCGCCAGTAGGATCTTGATTTCTTTGCCTGCCTGTAACTCCCAGTGTGAAATCAACAGGTCCAACAAAGTCGTGCCCAGCGACCCATCCCGGGAGCCGGGACTCGGTCTTGCATTGGCTACCTCAAACGTAGGCAACCCGGTAGGCGACCTCTGGAGCAATGCCTTACGGTGGTTTCGGAGGCTGAGCAGAAAAAAGAGGGTGAAACTTAAAGAAGATGTCGGGTGAAACCTAAAGCGAATAAGGCAAATGCTGACACGTCAGTAAATTAGGCGAAATATTTGATTAATATTACATACCTGAATAACTCTTGCGTGAATCTCACCGAGTTATTAACTTTTCGATCGACATGATTATCAGAAATCGATAAACATTATCTTTAGGTGAGGAACGTTATTGCTGTCGCTCTTTGTAGCGTGCTTAGTACTGAAGGCAGTTTTGTACTGAAATTTGCACTAGTGATAAAATCGATTAAAAAGGTTTAATAGATTTCCCGCGCAAAATTCCATAGAAATCTTTCTGTCAAGTGTTACTTTTTTTCATATAATTTGATGTACGTTGAATGTAATTTTTACGTGTACATAAATAGATTGTACTGTCGATAGCCGGTACCGAATAAATTGAGGATGGATGAGTCCATAAACGCAATAGCGGTTTTCTTTTATTTTTTTTAATTCGTAAAATAAAAAAAAATAAGAAAATTAAGGTGCAGTATTTCTTTCTTTGGTGCAGTATTTCTTTCTTTTGTATGCTTAAACAAACAGCTCAGAAGTGTGGATCAAGCGGGAAAGTTTTAACGGATGAGATATTATGTTTACAAAAAAACATGTTTAAGAATCTTTTTTTAACGATACTGTTTTTTCATGTTTTTACACCGCTGTTAAAATCATATTTGTTAATTTCGCGTAATTTTAAACTAGCTCAGAATAGAACCGATATTTCCAAGTCTATCGGTCTTATGCAGTCGGCTTATTAGCTCAATGTAAGGAAAAATGTTGTCATTTCTCTATAATGTTTCTCCGATTGGTTGGAGCTTAGTAAGCCACTGACCGGTTCTATTTCTGTTTATTTTTATTTACCAACGGCCGTTGAATTAAACGCTACAGGTCATCGCTTCCGCTATTAATGCACACAGTCGCTTATTGACCTTGCGTTTACTTTTCCAAGGTCATATGTTCTAACTTCCCTCTTAACTTTTAAAGCTTTTGCAAGCTTTAAACTTTTCAGTTGTAATATTATTTTTTATTACCATAAACATTCATTTATGAATTTGTTTTTTATGAATAAATTAATAATTTTTTAAAATAAATTAAATTAAGCGTAGATTATCTTTCTTTCTCTGACGAATAGTGAATTCCTCCTTTAAAAAAATTCCTGTTACTATATATATATATATATTTGGTTTTATTTACGTAGTTATGTAAAAATTATCTGAAAAAAAAATGTATACAGGTATTTTTTACGTAACAGATATTTTTCGAGTAAATCTTTTGCGATATTTTCTCAAATTATCGTGAAATCTCAAATTATCTGGTTAAAAATTGACGTATATCGTAATTTTAAATTATGACGGCATTGATATTAGTGATGTAGTCTTATGTAGTCCTAACGAATATTTCGCTAAAATGTTTTTATCACTGTATTTATTTCCCAACATGTTTTACTTGTCACGACTACAAAAATCCTATACCAAGTTTATGGATAAGCCTATTAGTATTATATTTAACATTTTAGAAAATGAATTTTTACGATCTTTCATTGATATTAAATATCATTAAACAGTTGTAGTTCAGTATTTCTGTGTATTTTTGTTTTTGCTTTTTTAATTTTTTTTTTTAGAAATTAGAAAATTAATAGAGTTCTGATTCGGTAACTTTTGAATGAAGCAATACTTGTAACAACATTTTGTTAAACATTTCTGCATGATCTGTTACCTGCAGGAGATTTGTATCTTGCCATTTGTATTGTATAATTTCATACAATTCTTTTTTGAGAGCGGGCTAATTTTTAACGATTAAATATATTGCAATAATTACGACTTACGTATAAAGCTCGTGCAAAGCATGTGGGCGGCCGTTTCGTTTTGTTTCTGGGTTTTTCGATAGATGGTAAAATGTTATTGTCAAAATTAAATTTTTAACTTGTAATAAGAAACAGAAAATTCGATTAAACAAAAGCATCACAAACTAATAGCTGGAAACGTTTATCTATCTGCCGTACACAAAACTATCATAAACGGGTCAAACGAAATCGTTAGTTTAAACAGTGTAGGTAGCGATTCTAATTTAAGTCTTTAAGTATCACAATTTACACGACTATCTTTACACCTGAAAAAAGTTTATCCATTATTTTTATAAAATGAATTTTTATAAATGATGAAATGCCGTTATGAAGCAATAGATAAGTATATTTTTTCTAAAAGAGTAGCAGAAGTAATAAATAATGAATTATCAAAACTTAAAAATGAAACTACAAATTTCAGCTGTTTTCTTAGAAGGTAACTGTATTTAAAAAATCCCTTTCGCCACGCCGGAAGGTGGAGGTAGATTTCACCGGTGCTAAGTAGGAGATAAAAAAGATTTCCACCTTAACGTTAAGAAAAACTTCAAATTTACTCAATACGACAACGGTTGCTTGTGGAAAAAAGTGTTATATGTTTTGCATACGACAAGCCCCATCTTCTTAAAATTCCAGCAATATTTTGGTCTCCCTTGCCGTAAGGATTGGTCATATCAAAAATTGTTTCAGACAAAAGTTTTAGGTAATGTTTGGAGGACTAACGCCCACTTTAAACCGATTTGATACTTTGCCTATTAAGGGAGGTATGATTTTTTTTGTCTTCGGAGCCCCATCCCCCCCCCCTCCTGGCCAAAGGTTGGTGATATTCAAAAAAATTACTTAAATAAGTTTTAGGCCCTTGTCCAAAGAATAGTAGGAACTTTAAAAGAATTCGGTATTTTACTTAATAAGAAAGTTATAGCGACATTTTTTTCCGAAGAGCTTCCCCATTTCCACCTCCATTGACCGATTTTGCCCATTAACGAACTCAATCAAGATTTTGAGTCGTTATATTTTATCTATGAATTTGAAAGTGATTGGCACAAAATTACGGCAGTTATCGTGTCCACAAGAAAGTGAAACTTATATATATATAAACTTTTGAGCTGACGGTGGTTTTGGGGTCTGGGGGGATGTGAAAAGCGAAGATATGTCGAAATTTTCCTGAAATCGAATCATGGTACCCATTATTTGTTTTCAATAGGTAGCTTTCTGATGAAATCTTCGTAATATTCGTTTCATTCCCACTCACTTTTCATATCCGCGCAACTAATAATCGCTTTTAAAAAGTTTTAACTGAATAAAATTATTATTTGAATTCCAAAAATTGTTAAGCGTTGCAATTCTCATCCGGTATGTACAATATTAGACTGAGTTAACACAGCCGTCTTAATATTATAAGGCAGCGATTCACAAACTATGTGCCGCGGCCTCTTCACAGGGGCGCCGCGAAATATTGTAAAAGCTTCATAATTACTTGAGCCAAGACATTTATTATTAATTTATTGTTAATAAAGTAAAAAAATAATGAAAATGCACTAGTTTTATTTATTTTTATCTCTTATTTACGAGTAATCATACTTGTAGTTAGGGTAGGGCGCCATGGAAAAATGTAAATTAAAAAGGGCGCCTCGACTCGGAAAAGTTTGGAAACCACTATTATAAGTATAATTCTAATTACCTAAAACTGTCATTTTCATTATTTAATATGAATTAAAAATAATCAATAAATTACAATTAGACACACTCTTGGAATTATTACTATAACTATAATGGCAGTAAGTTTAGTGGATCGTCCGGTTAACCTCAAGGAAGACTAGTTCATGAATTTTTATTAATTTCCTCATTAGCGTGCAAATAATTTTTTGCTGTGTTGATTATTTAATTGTAGGAAGTATACTATTTCGCATTTGTATTACTCTGAACCGATGAAAATTAACCTAATCATTTAATTTACCGTTTTAGTGTGTTTACTGGTTATTTATAAGTAGAATTTCAATTTTAGATTTGTTCGTTTCATTTTAATTAGTTCTGGATGATTATTTTACTTGATTAAGTTACAGATTTAGAAAAGGATTTCGCATGCGCTAAATAATGAAACTGAAGTATATACGATGAAGAATCAGCAGGCATATTTTTTATAGTATTATTTAACTAACGCGAACTACACTACTTTACATTCAATTATTTTAGTTATTTGCGTTTATATTGTTAGACTATATAATTAGACTATACAGTAAGAAGATTAGTCTGTAGGAAAAGTAAGAATTATTAGTTAAAATAATCGTTTTCATTGTTAACATTAATTGCATTTAAAATAACCCTAGTTCATATTTTTGCTGGTCATCCATTTTCTTGTAATTATAAAAGTATGTTGATTTACTTTAATCGGTGCAGAAATGCTAAATATTTATCTACAGTTTTTGCTATAGAAAGGACAGAAATAATTTTTTTAAATGTGTAACCGTATGAGTAATACGTTTAGTTTTAAGCAAGAGTTGATATAATAGACTAACCCACCGGCTTGGTCTAGTGGTGAACTCGTCATCGTAAATCAGCTGATTTCGAAGTCGAGAGTACTAAGGTTCAAATCCTAGTAACGGCTTTGAACCTTAGATATGTATCCACTTTTATACGGATTTGAATGCTAGATCGTGGATACCGATGTTCTTTGGTGGTTGGGTTTCAATTAACCAAACATTTCAGGAATGGTCGACCTGATACGGTACAACACAACAATTCATTTACATTCATACATATCATCCTCATTCATCCTCTGAAGTAATACCTTACAGTGGTTTCGGAGACTGAACAGAAAAAAAGAGTTGATGTAAAAAGAATTTCGGTTTTATTTAGACCAAATATCATAAAATCAAATTTCAGTGGTCAATAATAGTAATCTGTTAGTATACGAGTTTATTAAATTATATAAATGGTTATATTTTATGTTCTATAAACACTTAGAAAATATTATATATATCTAAAGTAAAGACCGCTGGAAAATTTCTCTCCTTATGGTTGGCGAACCTGTGTCGTTCATGGGCACACTAGTAATGTACACATTGCATTGTTGTCTGTAAGTTGTCACATTGTACTGTCTGTCGCGTTGTTGTATTAATTACGTGTGAGTCTTTACGTTATAAAATGAAGAGGATAATGTGCGATTCTTAGGTCTATTACTAGATAAATCCCTTTCATGGGGATTACATATACAGTACTTGAGTGATAGATGCAAAAAAGCCCTAAACATTATTAAATGTTTATCCAATATTAATTGGGACTGAGATAAAGAAATACTACTGAGGCTGTATAAAACATTGGCTCAATCGAAACTCGACTACGGATGTATTGTATATTCATCCGCGAGAAAATCGCATTTACGAAAGTTAGGCGTAATACACAACAGCGGAATAAGATATGCTACAGACGCTTTCCGTACATGTCCGGCGTGTAGTCTAATGTTGGAAGCCGGAATAATGCCACTACATTATAGAAGAAAGATCCTGTTGCTAAGATATGCGGCAAATATATGAGCCTTTCCTACTCACATAAATAATAAAATATTCAACAATCATCCTTTGGCTGCATTATACGAACTATTCCAGACCTGCATGTGCTACCTATTCCAGACCATCAGGAATAAGGTACCACGAATTGACAAGAAAATATGAAATTGCTTTACCAGAGACGTTAGCAATTTCTACAAGAGAAATACTGTCATGGCTCTTACCAGCGTTAAATACAAGATTGGATTTCTTCTGTGGAAAAATAAAAGAGAAACCAGCAGTAATCATCCAAAACGAATTTTTGTCAACCTTCAGTGATTATGAAGAATATATTAAAATTTATATTGACAGTTCGAAAACCGAACACGGTGTTGGATGTGCCATATATGTAAATTGAGAAGCCCATTTTTGGAAACTGCCAGATATGGCAAGTGTTTATATGTCAGAACATTTTGCCATACAGCAAACTTTTTGCTACTCTGAACATTTCTGCAAAGAGAGAGTACTTATATGTTCCGATTCGTTAAGTGCACTTGCTGCAATTCGGAATAAGAATATTAAGGACGTCCTTATCGCCAGCATCTTGTACATTTTAGATTGAAAAGGACAGTGATGTATATTTGTATGGACTTCAGGGCCTGCTGGTATTGCAGGAAATGAAAGTGCAGACAAAACAACAGAAAGGCAACAGTCTGTGTTAACTTGGATAGAATTCTTGTACAAGTGACTGATGTTAAAAATTGTCTAACTAATGCAATAAGAAACAGGTGGAGTAATGATTGAAGAAAAAAAACATGCCAAACTAAACGCAGTTAAAACATCTCCATGGAAGTTTTACCCTTTGCCCCACGACATGGAATGGAAAATGGAAGAGCGATGTAAAGCTGACTTGCCGAGAATAGGTGTTGGTAACCAGACTTGAATTGGTCACATGCGAATAACAAATTCATATTTGTTAACAGGCAAAGATAGACCAATGTGCGGTGTTTGTAATAAAGCACTTACAGTCAAACATCTAGTGAAAAAGTATACCATATATGAGGACCCCAGAAAGAGGTTCAGATTAATAAATAATATTGCTACTGATTTGGAAAGTGGAAAAATCAGTTGCTTATCTACACACCAGTGGACTATTAACAGCTCTATAAATAAGGCTTTGTAAACGAATCTCTAAGGTATGTAGTGTAATTTTATGTATAAGAAAAAATGGAGTCTTGAAGCGTGGCACATATAGGACCGGGAGGTAGCCCTCTTGCCTAGGACACCTGGACTCAGAGTGGGGGAATCGGGGTGTATCCGATGATGACATAGGAGACCCTCGAGGGTGGACTGAGAGCGCGGGGCAAAGGGTATGTGCAAGGTATACCTGGAGCCAGGTAAGTCGCGATCGGGAAGGGCAGCCTTCCTCCCGAGAGGTTCTTTGGCTGTCCTGAACAGGTTGTCAAGGTGCTCTTATGACGCGCAGGGGGAGATCTCAGTGGGTTATGTCCTACAGGACTATTTATAGGGGGAGAGTCAACTGCCACAGCATCCTAGGAGGCAACTGATGTGGTTGCCCCTGGGATGCTTAAATAAAATAAGCTAGACCAAAAAGGAAATATGTATGGTATTGTGAAACTGATCTTTATCATTTTGCTTTGTGTATTTTGGTGTTTTTAAATAATATGTAAGGGCCCTTTACACCCTTACATATGACGAACCCTTCACCTTATAGATTCAAATATTTCATTAATTAAACTTTCATTTAGCTATAACTCTAGAACCAATGAAAATAAGTACCATTTATGATATATCGTTGAAAAGCACTCAATGAGGGCTTGTTACTACAGTTAGGAAAAAGTCCAAAATCCAATTTCTTTTTACATACATACACACATACAGATGTAAAGCTGAAACTATTCAAAATGGATTAAGGAATGGTCAAAATGGATATTTCTGTTGAAATCTGAAAACCAAAAATTTTTTTGCGATCACAGTACTTCCTTTACTTCATATAAGGAACTTTACTACTGTAAATTTCTTATTGTAACAAAATTCTTTTACATAAAGTAGGCATGTTTTTACTTAGGTGGGGAGGAACAAAGAAACAAGGCAGGCATAACTAGTAGAATTACAGATAATTTAGTTATGAGAATAAAAAGAAGGTCGTAGGGAGCTACAACAGTGAAAAATTTCATGATCAGTTCAAGTAAATGGATAGAAAGTGAAATTGTATAAATGTATCAAATTTCAAGATACATAAAATTATAATTTGTAATTATTATTCACCTCACAAATAAAAAGTGATCGATTTAATGACTTAAGTGCTTTTTGTGTATAATAAATTAGCAAAGCATTGATAAAATTTGCTACCTAGACACTACTACTTTTATTATTCAAGAGTTTTTCATGCCCTCAAAAGGGGACTAATAAAAACACTGATACTTATTAAGATAACATATGCAAATAATAATAATAAATGTGACTTTTATGATCATTTTGATCATGTGATCGATTAACTGTATGATCATATTTTCTGAAAGAACTTTTTAATTTGAATCTTTTTCATAATTTAAGCCTTTTTGAAATTTAAAAAATTAATTATTCATTATTATACCATACTTATTCACCACCAAACATATACATGCACACACACACACATCACATCACAGATATATATGTTTATATATATATATATATATATATATATATATATATATATATGATATTCTTTGAGAATTATTAATTTATAAATATTTATTTGAACTTTTAGTAAAGTAGACCTTGGCCTGATACAATTTATTTTTACAGTATTGCATGTAATAATAATATTACTAACCTAATGTAAGATAGAGGTCAGTATAGTCATTTTATTATTTAGCCTTCAACAGTTTTCCATGCCCTCAGAAGTGATTTTGCTAACAAAAACAAGCACAACATATCGATTATTAAAATAACATGCAAATAATAATGATAATAAAACAGTAAATTTTACTAACTTTATTTTAAATATAACTTCTTTCTTTTTTTTTTAAATTAGAACCTGAATTGTTGTCTAACTGGTATCACTTCACTCATATAAAGGTTATGTTTTTGTTTATCTTTATACATATACTTTTTTCTGTATGTATAATTCAACATTTTATATTATTGTAAAATGTTTATCTTCGGTTTACTGTGTCTGCAGTCATATTCAAGATATTTTTTTTGTTTTTTTAGCTGCTAATACTTCAAAAAAGAAAAATATTATTTTACCACTCTTTGGTAAACTACTAAAATGTTCTAGTCAGTGTTATGCAGTTTATATGTCAAAAAATTAATCTCAGTAAAGTTTTCAGTAATATGCTCATAGCAAACTTACAGTGTGGGGATGCAGTCCCACTTTCTAAAAGTAGTTTTAGTTATACAGTGAAGATATTTTAATGGAAGAGATTTTAATGTTAGTTAATAATTAGTATTATTGGAATAAGAAGTTCAGAACTGACATTGTAGTTTTTATGTTTTTTTTCTTTTTATGGATCTTGTTTCATTTTATGGATATTGTTTTTGATATTTGTAAAAAAACCACTTTGTGAAAATTGTCAAATAGAAGTAATTGAGATAGAATTCTTTAGAATTTTGTCAGAAAAGATGATTAAAGATCATATCAGAACTGAGAACAGAGCAGTAATTTGGAATGGGTAAACTATGAAAAACAAATAAAAGGAATAGATTTTATTTATTTGAACTTATGAAAAGATTCAGTTATTAATGATGTACTGGAAAATGAAAAGGAAGAGAGAAATATTATACGTTGCAGGAGGTGTTCAGGTGGATGTGAAAAAGAGGTAAAAGATACTGGAAAGGTATATAGGGAAGAATGGCAAAGAAGAATAGAATAAGGTACGTTAAGAAAAGAACAGCAGTTGGTGAACATTGATGTGCTACCTGATCCATAATAATAGACACAAGGAAAAGGATGTTTCAAGCACGTACATGTCAGTTTTTAATCTCAATGATTAAATAATCGCTATCCATAGATAAATACAAATTAAGATAAATTTTTATGAGAAGAACAGAAGTGGAGCTTCTGTTATACTTAATATAATTTTAACATTCAGCACCTTCTTTAGAAATTATTTGCCCAGTATGATAGCATTATTTAAGATTGACTATTGTAAGCAGTTGTAACATTTCTTATGATTTTGCAATTCTTATGTTCCTTAAACTGGGCGTTCAGAGTCCTGTTAATGTCATAGAACTGATGTCATGATGTATCATTGACAGAGATGCTTACTATTCTCTCACTCAATGGATTGGATGAGCATGTAATATTGTTAATTTTATTTTAGATGAATTACTTTTACAATTCTTAAGTTATAAAATATTTTTTGTTATCTTCTTGCCCGTAAGTCTGTTTTAATGTTTGTACAGCATTAATATTAATTGTACAAGTGGAAATTTAAAAGAAACATGATGCACACATATTGGTGTACATTTAACCACACTTACTTATAATATGCAGTGTATAACTGTACAACATAAGATACTCAACTAAGAAATAATTATCTTTTTACATATTGTTTTTACTATTATCGTATGGTTAAAAATACACCTGTATATAAACACACATATGTATTCAAATATTTGTAGATTAATGCAAATTAATTTTTTTAAATTCCCTCTTAGTTCATCTAGCCAGTATTTGAGACTAATTTTCAAAAAAAGTAATATAATGTTATGCATACTGAATAAAATATTTTCATGAAGTAAAATATGAGTTACTTGTCAAAATCTAGACTTCTTTGGAAGGCAATAAAAGAAACAAGGCAGTTTTCCAAAGTACTGCAGTACACTTAAAACAAATTATAAAATATTGCAATAAGGACAATATTTTATTTTAGATTTATTTTCTGTAAGACGTATAATTATTTATTTTGCAGTACTAGATAGGGAGGCAAAGAATCCTTTTGGAAGTAAGTTCCTTACAGATTGATTCATTTTCTACCTCAGCAATCATAATTATTGAATTCAATAATTTTAATTATTACATTCAATAAATTGTGTATTATTAAATAATATAAATAATCTTAGTAATTTAAATCATTTTAGATTAGGTTCAAACACTTGTAACATTTCACTGACTTCCATGGTGACATCTGGTGGAAGGTTTCAGGTTCAAATCCCAGTCATTTTTGGCATTTTTTACACACTACAAAATTCATCTAACATTAAGAAACTGTAATTGAGTGTCAACTTGTTTCTGAAGTAAATAAATAGAAAATAATGGGATTCTCAAAAATTGTGCAACGTATTTTTTTTTTTAACTTTTCTATACATTAAAAGAACTCAAAAGGTTTTACTACTATTTGACAACTAAGAAAACCATTCATAACCCATATTTTTAGGAAATACTTGTTAACTTTATTTATTTGGACCCAGTTCTCGCTGACATCTTCTGTAAATTATACTACTCATAATAAGTCAAATCTAATTTGGTAAACAATTTCATAAACATGACACTTCATATTTCATCAAAAATCGAATTAAATTTATACATTATCTGAACTTAAGTTGGTCTAACATTTTTATTTATTGATTCAGTTGAGAGCTATGTTTTAAGAAATAAATAAGAGTAAGCAGTGTATTTTGACAGGATGCAGTTATTATCAGAAGAGGTTCTGTAATTGTTGATATTCAATTAATCCTTCTTAATTGAATGATACTTTCACTGGTTACAGTAAATCTTGTTATTCCAGTGACATATTCTGCTTATCTTTGCACTACAAAAGAAAATGATAATCATTATTTGAGGTCTTTCCCTTTGGTTTTCACTTAATAAATTTTATATACTTTAAAAGTCTAAGAAATAATTTTATATTTAAAAAGTATGCATTCATACCCATTGCAAAAACATATTCTGAGATTTTATAAAAAAAAATAAATTCCAAAGTATTCAGTCCTTTTAAATCAAGTTATTTGTAAAACTATTTATCAGATTATTTGTATTTAAATATTAATGGCATTGCTATTCATTATTTACTGCTCAGAAATTATTTGTTCTTTTAAAAAACTATGACTGATTCATACCGAGCATTAGCTATCATTGTTATAAAAATTACTCTGTTACGTTTTTCAACCCTGTTTCAAATTCACATAAAGGTTACTTATTTTTATTTCAAATTAGATTTTTGTTGTTTGTTAATTTTCTTTGCTCAGTGGGGGTGTAAATCACAAACTTTCAATCTGGTTAGCCTGAATGTACAAGATCAATTTCTATACTATAACAAGATTACAGTCTGTTGTGAGATTATTAAATAATTCTGCAGGAATTAAATGTTATAATAACTTTAAAACTATTCCCAGCTTATGAATAGAAGTTTTTTCTAAATTTAATTGAATTTTTAGTTAATTGATTATAAATCATTGCTTTAAAGTTTTTAATTTTATTCTGAATATGTGGTATTTTATTCTTATTGTTATTATTATTTCAGTAATATATATATATATATATAAAAATCCTGGTAAATTTAAAGTCACAGTTTTGTCTTTGACCTTCTTATCAAGAAACTGCCTTTGAACGCCAATTAATATAACTTATCAAATCAGTGAAAAATTGCCACAATTGATGATAAAAGAGCTTGGCATGTTAACGATATGCGTCAGTAGTGTTAGTTCTTTCACTTACTGGCTGCTGAAGAGTATCACAATCATTGTTTCAGAATATTTTCTTGGTAAGTATTCACATTAACATTTTATAAATGAATTTTTCACATCATATTCTACACTAAAGATGGCATTCAAATGGAATGAGCAAAATTCTAATTTTTTAATAATTAAAGTAAAAATTTGTTAATTTTCACAAATTAACACTATTTTTCTCATCAGAACAATAATGCTGTATATCTGCTTTGTTCAAGAAAATGCAGACATCATTAAATTTTAATTTATTTTTTATGTTTTAAAATACATCAGGCTGTTATTGAGGATTTGTGACAAATGCTGGTTAAGATTTAAATTAGTTTACAAATAAAATATTTTTTTTATAAATATTTAATAATATTATTATTATTAAATAATAATAATTATTTAAATAATATTATTTTTTTATAATATTTTATTTTATAAATATTTTTCTATAATCTTATATAATAAGATTTATTTATTCCGTATTTAAATTTACTGCAGAATTAAGTTACTTTGTTCTATTAATATAACTAATTTATACTTTGCATCTTAATATTCATTAACTGTTGAATTGAAATGGTTAAATTTTTTTATCATCAAACAGCAATTTTTTAAGAACTGAAATGTTTAAAATTCATTTTCCATTTACAAAACATTTTTGAAGTATTTAAAGCTCAACATATTCAAACAATTAAAATTTACATAAACACTAAAATTAATAAAAAAAATAATACAAATCAAACTTACTATTTAGTCATATACTAAAGGGAACCACTCTTGGTTCTTTACTTACTGGACTAAGCAGATACCATCAATTTCATACAACTAACATCAGAACTGAATGAAACCTGTTTTAATTTCTTAAAGCACTTTCTATATATTTAGAATTTTTTTCTTTCTCAAACAGTGATTTTATTAGTTATAATGCTATTTTTTTAAATTTATAGCAATGATCATGATGGTGGAGAGTAAAGTTAATTTTACATTTCACATGACAGCAGAATTTAATGTATATTTGTGATAAATTGTTGATGAATAAAAAAGTGTTACATAAATTAACTAATATGTTATAAATAAAGTACATGTATCCATGTGTGTGTGTGTATCTTGCTGCATATCCAGCTTTGCTTTTTTTAAACCAGACACCAGAAGATACTTTTCAGTTTCATCTCCAGAAGAGGGGATGCAGATACATTTTTTAATGAATTTTTCTGGTGAAATTCCTTTAAAAAGTAGCATTAGTAACCCTAGCAGAATAAAATGTACAATTTCTTAATATAAATGTATAATTAACCGTGGAAAAATAAGATAATATAGGTTTCATGATGAAAACTAATAGAACTAAATTTTAACCTCCCAGACCATTTGTGCAAAAAATTTCATGGATGATTTAGTTGTTTCCATAGTAGTTATTTTAGAAATAATTGTTCAAACCTACTGACCAGTTCTTAGGGCATTTTGAAACTGTTCACTTAACGTGTGGCACTGTCAACCAGTTCTGTCTGATATTTCAATGACAAACACACTACTGCACACTTGCCATCACAGATTCATGACAATATAGTGTGTACAAGTCTTAATGAACAGGTTACAAATATGGCAAGCTATATCTTATAGCTCCTGTTGTTAAAGTTAGATCTCTCTCCTTCTTACTCTCATGCTATATGATGCTCTCTACCCTTAGTTATGCCTTAGTGGCTTAAAATTTTAGTAGTATGCTAAACTGAAGATCCAGGATTCAATTCCCAGCCAAAGTCTGGAATTTTTTCATCATATCCTCTTGTAATATAAATTTAGAGATATTAATAGTTTTGGTAGGACAATGAAATAAGAATGAAAATTAATACTGATTAAAAATGAAATTAAGAACAGATATATAATAGTAATGTGATGTACAATTATGAAAGATCCAAGCTTGACTGGGATTCAAACCTAGAACCTTAAAAGGCTGAGTTGAGTTTATACAGAATTTCTTTTTAATGTGAGTTATAACTTGATCAAATACATTAAAATCAATCTAAAAGTACTTCTAATAACACCACAATTTTTAAAATTTATGTGAGTGAGGGTAACAGTTGTAATGAATGATTGTGTAGTTCAAGTAATCTAATCCATAATAAAACAAATAAACATATATTTAAATCAGTCCTTCACATCTTTCATGCATTAAAAATACTATAGTACCTATAAAAGTTAAGTAAAGAGTAATTATTCCATTATTTAAGAAGAAATTAGGAATAAACAGACCAGATTCAAGAGTACTGAATCTTTCCAAGGTCTATGAAAAATGCTCAAGAACAGAATTATTTTTTTTTTATATTAGTTTTTTTATATTTAAATATTGCAAATATTAAATTCAGAATGAATTTTAAAATGTTACAGGTATAACTTAAAAATGGAAAGAAAATAATAAAAAAAAGTAATAATTTTGTAATAAAAAACTGACATGGTTTAAATTTTAATTGGTAACTTTTTATCAGTGTCTAAGTACAGGTAACATTATTAGTCTCCTTGAAGTAGATATTAGTTTATAAATTACAATTTCTTTTATAATTTTGGTGTAAATAAATAAATAGAGTAATTTTATCATCAGAAATTTTGGACAACTTTTATCTAAAACAAATTTTAATGTTATAATATTTTTTTATCAGTTGTAAAACATTGCAGCTGATATGATTATGTCAATAAATCTTTAAAAGTAAATGAAGAGTGATGGAAGAACATATAATTTATTATGGCAGCATTCTTTCAAGTAGTAATGTCTGTAGAGAATCTGTGACTACTAAATAATATTTTTAATGTTTGTTCAAGTTATCTTAAAATCAATTATTATTAGTGTAATACATATATAAAAAGTTTAAGAATATGAAACATTATTTATAAAAATAAAAGTTTTTTTTAATATTATAAAATCAAAACATGCTCATAAATCATGATTATTTATCTTGTTATATTAATTTATTTTTATTGTATGTGTCCTTATTTATTTTTTTCTCAGTATCATTTTTAAAAAACACTTTTAAAACAATTTGGTCTTTCAAAACAGTTTATATATTTTTCTCCAGCAATACTCATGAATAGTAAAGTTGACGTTTTTTAATTACACTTCGTTTAGTTATATTTGCGTCGGATTGTATCACAGCTGGTTCTATATAAATAATGTAATTGTTTCAACATATATTGCCTAATACATTATTGTGTTTAATATAAAGTACGTAGTAGATACACCATTCACAGCAACACAGTTTAAGATTAAGCACAAGAATAATTTAATTACATTTTTATTTTCAAAGACAACTTTTCATAAACAAAAACTCAAACATTTACAACTATTGTTGTTACTTTTTGATTAATCGATTAGGAACAGGGTAGGAGGCCTGGCTTTATCAAATACACTTCATAGCTACTACTTAGGCTTTTTGTACAATCCCCGGATAGGAAATAATCTTTGGATTATTCCACAGGCACATAGGATCATTAACTCAAAAATGTTCTTATTAAAAGTAGCTGTCCACATGAATACCAGAAGATGCCAGCATGGTGCCCATGCTGAACCCAATGAAACCAGAGTGTACCCTTTCATGGGTACACTTACCCAAGAAAGGAGTAAAGGATAAGGAAACCAGTAGAATAATCGACCACAGAAGGATGTCTCTGATCAGAATTGATCAGTGTAGTTACCATCTTCCTATGATCATTACTGTTACATTTTAAATGGAATTTAAATAAGACTTTTGTAGTGAATGTTGTTCCTGTTTACTGAAACATAATAGAGAAGTTGCTGTAAAATAAAATTATATACTTTTTTTACATTACACGGGTTTTTCCCCTTTCTTTCACTTATTGGATACTATTTTGTCAAATAATTCACTTAAAAATGTATAAAATGTTTATTAAAAATAATATACATATAAGCACCATTATTTAAATCTATTATTACATTTATACTTACAGATTGATATGATAAATATTTATTATTTAATTTGTCTGTTCAGGAGGAACAATGAGCAAGACTTGTGTAGTTCAACAAGAGTGTTATTCAGAAATGGCAACCAAAACAAATACGGGTAAAGCCAAATCCAGTACAATTGACCAATCAGCTGTAGTATGGCCATTCCTTCCAAAATGTAAGTATCATCTTATTCAAGCATAATGCGATATTACTGAACATTATTTATTGTTGCTCTAAAGCAGTATTATAATTTTTTTTAGTCTTAATAAAAATAATTTCATTGAAGGCCTAATTTTCTTACATGTTTAGTTTTACAAAAATAAATCATATCCTCTTTTTGAACCAATAGATTTTAAAGGGGACAAAATATAATTTTGTAACTATGTGCTGTATCTAATAATAGTTTTAGTAAAAATGAATGTTCAAAAGGAAAAATTCATATTATCAAAAATTCCATATATTATGCAGGAGAAAGGAGTTCTTTTTTTAGTTTATCTTCATGAAAAGTCTCCAAAACAACAGGTATTAATATATTTTTATTTTTAAATTGAACACAAAACTGTTTATTTCTTTTTTCTGGAAAACAGCCTTTTTACCAAATGGGATTATGGTGATGAATTAGATAGTAGACTCTTACTTAATTCATGGTTTAACACAAAGTAACAATAATATATGTTACACAAAGTAAGCAGGTTATAACTTCTCCATTACAGAAGATAATTATCTAACATCATGGTCAGCAGAGTGCAGTTGATCATAAACTTATCTAGGTTGAGTTAGACTCATATATGCAATCCCTAGATCAGAGATCCAGAAATTATTTCTAATCTGAGCTATTTTGATTATTTGATTCATAGCTTTAGACTATTTCTCATAGTTTTTGTTTTTTTATTATGGTTGTGATACATGTGGAGCACATGAATAACTAGAAACAAGAATGAGTGCATCTCAAAGTAATGATATTCACTATACAGCCAGTTCATGTCCTGAACAAAATGTCATTTGTAATACTTAATACCACCTGTATTTTGGTGGACTTGGCATATTGATTTACAGTTGTGCAATCAACTCAGTGAAGAAGATATCATGAAACCACTTCTGTCCTCACTTTCCTTGATAAGCCCGGTTGTTGATGCTTAATACTTCTAAGGATTTTAAGCTCTTTTCAAAAGTGTTTTGTCAGTTCACTTACAACCATTACAATTATATTACTTAACAGAAAAGCTCATAAAATCTTAGCTTTTGTGAGCTAAATATGAGTTAGGAATTAATTATTCTTAACTAAGATATATCCAAGAAAATTTCCCACTAATTTTTCTACAGAATCTATCAATATAAAAGAAGTATTTTTATACTAAGATGAAACTGACTTTCTTTTTTATGTTGTCAAATAACATCCACTAGCTTTTATTTTCTTTGTAAACTACAAGTAATTTAAATGAGAAAAATGGGACAACAGTACTGTTTCCTTTTGTTCAAATAATCAATTTAAGGTTTATTTTTTATATTATTAATGTTTCTTTTAAAACAAATTTAAAAACTATTCGATTTCAAAACGGTTGGAAGGTTTTTAAAAAGTCTAAATACAGTTATTTTGCATCTTCTTTAATTATAGTGTTGTAGGTAGATATGTTTGTAAGATTGCCCATCTGGAAGTGGTTAGAAAATTTATTTAGTGAATATTTGATTAATATTTCTGATCTATGTTGTTGGCTTTCATGTTATTTATTATTTTTATCAAATTTCTGTACAATGGTAATTATTTATGAATTTGTGTCCAGTCTTTAAGATAATTGTCAGGGTTGATCGTAAATTTTGTATAATGCTTTTATTCGTATTTTTTTGTATCAGGTTAACGTCTATCCAGTTTACCCCTATGAATTATTATTGCAGTCACTGATGTTTAATCTGTGTAATTCTAGGTTATTTTATTTACCAATTTGTGGTTTATTATTATTCAGAGCGATAACATTTTTTATTGTTTTAAAAGTAATATAGTAAATTTTTTCTTTAAAATTTTGGAACAGTTTACATGTAAATGTGATACAATGATACATTAATGCAGCATTGATAAGTTTTAGAATGTTGTAATTAGTTATTTTCAATTAAATAATTGATGGTGCATTAAATTAAAACACTAATGTCCTTTCTCCCCTTTCCTTTACATTTTTTTTTTATAAGCCTGAATTACACAAAAAGATTATCCCAAAAATATGATACTATTTTGCTAAAAGGTTTTTAATGTCTAATGATTTTCAAAACAGTTAATTTTTTGTATACTGTATTTAGAACTTACCCTAAAGTAAGAAGCAGGCTATGTATGAGGTATGATCATAACGCATTTGACCTTTGCTCATAAAAACAAAAATAATTAACATGTTTAGTTCAATGACTTATTCTCTTCAAAGTAGGGCTCTTGTGACGTAACATATTTATCCCAGCGATGTTTTTCCATTGTTGGAAGCATTTTTCAAAGTCATTTTTAGTAAGCACCATAAATCCTCTTGTCTCATTTCTTTTTATCTCTTCTCTATTCTTCAAATTTCTTTTCTTTAAGCAGAATTTTAAGCTTAGGAAAGAGCCAAAAATTACAGGGAGCCATGTCTCATGAGAAAGAAGCCTGCTGAAGTTGTTCAATCTCATGTTTTGCCAAGAATCTCAGGATAAGTTGTGTTGCATGGACTGTAAAATTGTCATGATGAATCTTCCCATTTTCCTAAACTTGTGGTCTCTTATGTAGAACAGCACCTTTTTGCTGACATAGTACAGTTATGTAGTATTCCTTATTGAGAGTTCGTCCTTGAGGAGCATATTTGTAATGAACCATGCATTGATAATCAAAAAAGACTGTCAGCATGACCTCCACATTGCTTCGTGATTGTCTGGCTTTCTTTTGCCACAGAGAATATGGGGTTTTCCAATGGGGTGACAATGCCTCTGTCTCAGGATCATACAAATAGACCCAAGTATCATTTCCAATTATTATTTTTTTCTATAAGATCACGATCACTATTAGCACATTCCAGCATGTCTTGAGAAACTTGTCAGTTTTCCTTTTGTTCATGAATGAGAAATTTTGAGACAAATTTTACTGCTACATACTGCATCCTGAGATCATCTGTTAAAATCGATTGCACTGAGCCAGATGAAATTTCTACTTCATTTTCAAACACTCTAATTGTTATTTGATCATTATTTATCACCATCCGTTGAATTTGCTCAGTTTTTTCAGGATTTTGCTGGTGAAAGGTCTGCCAGAGCTTTCATCACCTTCAATATGTTTGACCATATTGGAAACAGCAATACTACTCATTAATTTGATAGCTTGATCACCAAAACCTGTTTGAATCTTCTTTTATTGTCTACTTCTGGGTCTCTAAATTTCTGACAAAGTTTAAATCAGATTCTTTGCCCAGTCTGTTCAGTCATTTTGAATGGCAACAAAAACACAAGCACTTCTCACACGTTTTACTTTCAAGGATGCTAAACAGTGACTGGCTCCAGTGCCAGTAAAACGCAAACCTTATGTGGCTAATACAAATAGGTCAAGGTCACAATCCACGTTAACCTGACCACATTCTATCACATGTTATAACTGATTATCACTATAAAAAATAACAACAGATACTTTCTGATCACATTTAACACTGATAAGCAGCAATATAGTTGGTAAAAATGAGAGAAACTTTATTCTTCAATTTTCTTTATAATCCTCTCATGAGATGCTTGTTACTTTTGAGAATGGGTGGTTCATTTTCAAAAGACTTGTGACCCTCATTGGCTGGTCTAGAGCTGTTTATTTATGACATGTAACAGATATTTAAAAGATTTACTTTTATCTTTAATAGTTTATATATTGTGTTGAGTAATCTTATTGTATTGCATTGAAAATATTGTCCACTAAATTAACTGAATAATTACATTCATATTCTTAGTCTACTGCTAATTTCTATACTAATTGTTAATACACGTCTTAATCATATACAAAACAATACTCTGTGAAAATCCCCATGCTTCATACTCTGTCCATACATCTGAGTAATAGTATGCCTTTTTAGTCATGAGTACAAGATCCACTATATGCTTTAATTTTACTGTTGTTTTTTGTTGTTTCAGCTGTTGGCTTAAAACGACGTACACAAGGAAAAGAGAGCCAGTCATTTCCTCCAAACTTATTACTAAGATCTGCATCACTTGACAGAATTAGACAGTTCCCAGCTTACCTCTGTAGGCAAGGATCCAATAATGTTTTACTCTGGCTTTATAATTCTAGATCTGCATTTAAGGAAGTTTTATCATCAGCACATGAACAGGTATAGATGAAAATTACATTTCTTTAATAATTTATTCAATGGTAAAATTAGGTGCATAATTTCACATTTATAAAAGATAAAGTGCATGTTAAGGTCACAATAAAAATGTGTTATACAGTAGCTGCCACATAACAGCAAGCTTGGATGATCAGCCCACACATCACTGCTGTACTATTGTTCTCTGAAACATTGGCACACCATGATCAGGCATTTCTTAGTAGCATAAACATGATGCAACTACGGTGGGTAGTAATCTTTGTCACTCCAAGCTCGTTACTTGGCGGCGACTGTATATATAAAACTGGCTAAAATGTACACATTTCACTCAGTAATTAAAGCAGTAATAAAATGTAATAGTTGATTGCACATCATAACTCTCAAATAGATGTACCTGAAGACTAGTTTGTACTTTAACAAATTCTAGCATGTGCTGTACACCAAGCCTAGGCATTGCTGATCTAATATATTTGCACTACAGTTATGGGTTAGATGGTCAAGTAAGGACTTCATAAGTGGGAAATGTTCTATCCTCTATTATTTAGTTTTTAAAAATGCAATACTCTTATAAAGATTGATAATGATGTAGATGTGGTGTGTGACTTTTCTCTGAAAAATCTAATAGATATTATTTTAGAAAGAAGAGAAAAAACTTTTTTTAAACTAAAAATAAATCTGTTTTTAAAGTAATTATTTATAAAGTAAGAATTTATAAATAATTTTAAAAGTTATATAAATATTTTATACTCTCTAAGTAGCACTTAAGTGCGTAATTTTATGTATCCAAAAAATTTGAAATTAATTTAATTAATTTTTTTTAATTTACTAATTAATTAATTTTTTTATTAATTAATTAATTTTGAAATTAAATTTCATGTATCCAAAATTATATTTTTATCATAAATGCTAAATTAGGAAAATATTGAAATTAATAAAAAGAAACCTTTGACTAACAAAATACTTTTCATGTTATCTTTAGTAAAATATTCAGGAAATCTACATTAAATATTTATAACATTAGAAAAGAAAACACTGAATCATATATGTTCAGCTTGAAAAGAATGTTTATTTCTGAAATAAAATTAAGTTATTAAAAAGCCACACCCTTTTAAAAAATTTTACTTTGAGAAGTTGTGGATCGACCATTATCTTCCATAATGGTCAGTCCTTCTTTACTAAGACCAAGGGAACTGTGTCATCTGCTTCCCTAACTTCATCTTCAGTGCCTAGATTATTAGCCTCAAATAGTTTGTGGGACAGCTTATTCTTTATTAGAATGGGGTTTTGACTCTTGAATATTGGACTACCCAAGAACACTTCATCTAATCTGGGGTGTTGAATAAAAAGCCATGCCAATACCAAAGGACCTACCAGGTCCTGGCTGAAGGACATACCAGGCAAATCTAGACCTATTCCTAAACTCCAACCCAGATGTATACATACATTTGGAGTTGAAATGGGATTACATTGCCCCAGTCATGTGAATTTGATAGTTGTGACTTTCAAATTTATGATTTTTCATAAACAAATGAGTTGTACTGATGAGAAAAAAGGAATTTTGTTCATTAAACCAAAAGGTGACGTTTTTACCATTTGTCTCTCAGTTTTCAAAAAAGGAGTAAATAAACAAAAAATACATATCAGCAACAAGACACATGGAATAATGAAATAGCCACCTTTTACAACAAAAAAAAAATGTTATTTTAAGAATTGCAGATATTATTTTTTCAGGCATGAGAATAATAACCATAAAACTGTCTTAATAAATGTCTTTTCTTAAATATTGTAATTCCAGTTTGTCAAAATTATAATCTACCCTGTCTTATTATGACAACATAAGAGAAATTATTTTCATTAGCTACTTGAACAGGTAAATTGACCTAAAAACATAGCCTTTAATGTAAGAATCTTTAAAATACAATAGAGATATTAAATTATGAGAACTTGATAAATTCATCCATTCTTATTTAAAAAGTTCAATTCAATCAATTTATTTATCATAAGTACATTTTCAGCTTTACAAAAGCACAAATAAGTCAATGAAGAGATTCTTAAATAAAAATAAGTGGATAAATAATAATGTAAACAAAGTATAAAAATGTATATTAATTTCATTTACTAAAATAAAATACATCAAATAATGTAAATAAACAGCACACAGTTAACATTCAAGTTCTACATCCACATAAGTTGCAACTCCAAAAATAAACATAGTAGATTGTAATTTAAATAACTCAAAGGGCAAGCCAAATTATTGTTTACCGACAGAAATAGGAAGATAAACTTAAAGATACTTAAAAGTTTATACTTAGTTATTGTTCTCAGTGCAATGTTGGGTGCCTTGTATCTAACAGTTTATTAATTAGAATATTTATACTCTAGCATTACAATAATTTATAATCTTTTATTTTTTCAGTTAAGAGGACTGCTGCTTTCATTTTGCGTTTATCTGGCAATCGGTTTAATAGTATCACAACTGATAGTATGTTTCCTTGTCATGTCAATCGCAGCAACATCTCTACCATCTGGATTCATCTTCTTGAGCATCTGTCTTGTATTAATAAGTGCTATAGGAATGAAAACAATACCACATGATAAAGATGTAACATCACATTTATAAAAAAGAAATAAAAAACAAAATAAAAATACAAGAATCTATTGAACTTTTGTTTAGTAACACCTACTTTGGTTGAAGCAAAACATACTACTTTGATGTATCTATATATATTACCATTAAAGTGTATAATACTGTGACATCATGAAATATTTATATAATCTATGACATAAAAAGTCATTCATTCATAAATATGACTGAATTTTTTCATAAAATAAATCAAAAGTTACTTTGAGTAATATATTTTAACTACATTATACATGTGAATTTCTTTAAAATTGATTCAAAGCTATCACAGAGCATATGCATAGCTAAACTAACAGATTTAGGGGTCAGTCACATGCACTGCCAGAATCATTTCATTTTGTAAAATAACAGAGTTCACACTTTAATAGTAACATATATAGATATATATATTATTAGCAAAAGGCTAATAATATCTGTTTTTATATATATATATTAAGATTAAGCTATAAATTTATAACATATATTTTTCTAAAAATTAGTGTTATTCTATGTTTTTATTTTATTATATGTAATCGTTTAGTTCAATCTAGATTATCTTAATGAGGAATAAATTTTATTGAGCATGTTTTTCGTCTGAACCAATAAAAGAATAATGAAAAAAATAATTTCTTATGTTTATCTTCATTTTTAATTGTTAGGAAAAGAGTTTTGTAGTTTGTAAAGATAAATTTGTATTATTCTTGAAGTATGCTACTTGTGAAATAAATAATGAAAATGTACCACTTTACCAGGAAAGGTATGAAGTTTCTCAACTGCAAGAATGGCAAACAAGTGTAATAGTCCAGAAGTAAATGCAGAGTGGTCACAATAACTAATACACACAGAACATGGAAATAAAGATTGCTTATTTATAAAAAAAAGAAAAAATGAATAATGTCAAATTTGCCAAGTAATTATTTAACAATAACTTTTAATCTATTTTTTTTTCTCTATTCCATTGAAGTTTAATTTATAACACTTATTCCAATAGTTCATATTAATTGCAGATATTATTTATCTGGGATTACAATTTTTGGTACTTTTTATTTATGAGCAATAATAAAATGTAGTTCTCAGTTTATCAGTAAAGTTAAAAAGTTCAGAAAATGGACTGCAAAAACAACTACTTACATATAAACAGGGTTTTAGACATTTAACATGTTACAAAATAATATTCTTTATAGTCCTAAAATTATTAGATGTAATTAAGGTTTACATTCTTTAGCATTAGATCTTATTAATAGAAGATATACTCATTTTATAATTGTTATACTATTTTTTTGTTTCTTTGTACAATATTAGTCAATGAGTGCATTGAAAACTAAAAAGTACAATATTGTAAAAATACCAATAGTGTTAAGAGCAGGGTTATTTAATTGTTTTTGTAGCTTTAATATATTATTTATTTACTTGTTAATGGTGCCTGTTTGAAAAGACTGATGATGTTTTTGTATGTTAAAATTAGTCATAATGATTTGGTTTGTGTACTATAATACTTTTTATAAACTTTTAATGTTAATGTACAAAAAAATACAAATTTATATTGTAATATATAATGAAAACATTTTATTTTAATTATTCCTGTTTATTTTCATTTTATCCGTTATTATGACACCACCTGACATATTCATATATTTTATTAAACAAGTTTTCTGACAATAAACGCAATTGCAGTATAGTCTGAAAGTTTTCTTAAAGTAAAATAAAAGTAATACTAACAAACTAGTAGTATGTGGTTAACTTACAAAAAGGAAGTCTCTTTTCTTTTCACTCTCATTAAACATTCTGTCAAATAGTCATCTATATATATATATATATATATATATATATGTCAAAAAACAACAACTTAACCACAAAACACAGTAACAGATAAACCAAAATTAATTTAAATTTAAAGACTTTTAATTTTAAACATTAAACATTTAATTCTTTTTATTATTTTTAATTTTTTAGGTTTTTTGTTACTGTGTTTGGTGGTTAAGTTGTTTTTGAGATTATTGGCACAATGGTCAGTATGTTGATGAATTATTTGAACTTTCAGAAAGTTATTTGTATATATACTGGGTAGCAAAAAAGTAACTAACACCCCCCTCTAACCATTTTTATAATTTAGATAACTGGATGCAGTTTGTGGCATTCTTCCTTGAACTGAGGAACTACTTCAATGAACATTTATTTCACTCTTTTTGATTTTTGGGTGGCAGAGAAGGTAACTCAAAAGTTTCAAATGGGACCAGTAGTCATTTGATATATCATTTTAAAGAGCTCAATGAGACAAGCACAGTGATATAATTAAAACAAAATTCTGATCGTCCAGTCCAAAATGACAGCCTACAATGTCTTTGTTTCAGATAGCTAGAACTATTTTGTATGCACCTCTTTATTTTTTTGTTATTTGAAGTATCCCAATTTTCTTTTTGGAAATATTCTTCAATAAGTAAAGGAAAAATAACACTAATGCAGTTACACTTAAAACATCTGTTTGCTACTTCTTACAAAATCAACAATGAATAAAAATTTTGAAAAATATAACTTAACTTTGTTTAATTGTTGATCAGTTGTTGACATTGCCAACTTATAAAATAAAAATTTCTTTCTTAAAAGTTTCTAATGAAATAAAATTCTGCTGTTAAATATGAGTAAATTAGTTGTTATTTATTGTTTTAAAATTCAGGGCAAGTTTAATTAAAAAAAAGTATTTGAAAAATTTTATTAATTATTTTTTCTATTTTTAACTAACAAAATAACATTTATGGACACCATCTTGGTTTAAAATCATCAGAATTTAATTTTTTTGATACTGTTTTGCTTGTCTTGCAAAGACCAAATTTTTGAGCCTCCCCCAAATGCCAAATGCTCTACATTGGAACTTACTGAGTTAGCCTCTTTTGTCGAAAAATATTTCCAAAGACAGAGTCACTATACCTCAAATCAGTCTGCATTTTTATTGTTCTCAGTCACATTTTGTTCTACTTATTTTATTGTGGAGTTGGTAAGTAAGAATATTTTGATTATGAAGTTGATATACAGATAAATTTCCTCTATGTTCATCAACAAATTATGATTTAAAATCATATCTTTATTAAATGAAGTTGTGATGTCGTTTCATTTTTCATTATATTCAGCTCATCTTTCTTATTACGGTGTTGTGTTTAAATGCACATCCATCATTGTATATTAGAAAAAAATTACTTACTTCACATTCACTGAAATGATGCTCTCTAAATGAATATTCTTCTGAAAAATAATAGGAAGTTTAGAAAAAAATTTGTTTGAATTGAAAGATGCTGTAAAATTTTTCTTCCTATAAAATTCAGATCAAAATTTTACTGATAAAATTGTTTATTTAAATATAATATACCTTTAAATTAAGAAAATTAAGACTAGTACTTTCCAATGAAGAAATCAAAATGAAAAAAATTTGGAGGGCACAATCTCATCTGTGATTCACCAAACTGAAACTCATCAGGCTCCTGGTAAAGAATTTGAACAGCTAAAAATGTAATTTCATGAGATAATTTAATGTTTTATTAAATAATAATTCTGATCATTTTGTGAAATTATTTTAATATAAATATCATTAATTAATTTCTTCAAAAGAATTTCAGTATTATTTTGATTAAAAGCAAGATTTATTTTCACCTGTATCCTTATTCTGTCAACTGTTTTTGCATGAATTTGCTAATAAGTTAAATTGTTCCTTTTTTGGTACATGCAGCAAATTTTTGTTTTTATATTGATGTTTTTAGCTTTTTTTTCACCAAACTAATAAAATAAAATTTTAAGGATTTCTCAAAAAACACAGTTCTGATACTGGGATTCATTTTGTTTATTCTTTAAGTAAAACCAAATATAATAATCGTTAATTTTATATTTTTGTAATTATTAAATCACATTTTACTTTTGGGGTCAAAAAAGGGAAATGTTTTTTGGTTGAAATTTATTCAGCTAAAACTAAAAAAAAGGTGACAAGATTGAAGGTGACAAGATGATGGGAGAGCTTGGCAGACGGGTTGTGACAAAACTTAACAAAATGTTTATTGGCAGCTACCTATGCACCATGCAACTACTATCAGTGCTGTTTTAACCATCAGCAATCATAAATTGAGTTTTTTCCATCCTCTGTGTTCAAAAGCATTTTTGTCAGTGGAAAATATATTTTCAGGCCATAAAGCAAACTTTATATTTTTAAAATGGCTTCAAGAGGCTGCAAAAATTCTGCAGATTCTTTTTGTTACATTTGTGTTGAGTTAATGTGGAAAGGAAAAAAATAAATAAAACAAGTTTTGTTCGACAAGTGTACCTCACATATTTTGGAGTAAAAATAGGAGATCAAGAAAAAAACTTGGGCACCCCACTACGTTTGCTACACATGTGTTGAAGGACTTAGACGGTGGTTAAAGAGTGAACAAGAAGCGTTCAGATTTGGAGTTTCAATGACATGGCAAGAGCCATGAAATCACACCAATGATTGTTATTTTTGTTCAACTGGAGTTCACAGTTTCAATTTGAAGAATAAAAATAGAATTGTCTATCCAAATGTGCCATCCACTTTACACCCGGTTCCCCATGGTCCAGACGTACCAGTGCCAATTCTACCAGAAAGTTTACCTGAAAGAGATGGTTCAATAAGTGATTTGAATGAAGGAAACATGGAGGTGTATGAACCTGGAGATAGCAGTGCACGAGAGCTTTATTCACAGTTCCTAAATTTACATGTGGACTATTTTCCTGAAAATCTCAATGCTGTTAGTGAAGAGATCGGTGAGAGATTTCATCAGAAGATGAAAGAAATGGAAAGGAGGTATCAAGGAAAATTGACTACTACGATGATAGCAGACTACTGCTGTGTTTTACACCAAGGTGAACCCTATGTAGAACATAGAAGGTTGATAACACGGCTCAACAAATCTGAATTGATTTCCGTTTGCTCTAACAGATCGGCTGCCACATTTTTCCGTGTTTCTCGCTGTTGTTGTGTGAGATTTTTGGGGACCATTTTTGCACATATCTTTCTCATACCAAGATCTTCAGTTAATATTAGACGAACCGTTTCTCGATTGATGTTGAGTTCTTCTGCAATCATTTTCACAGATAATCTTCGATCAGATCGTACGATTTCACGCACCCTGGTCAAGTTGACATCTGCCCGTGAGGTTGATGGTCGTCCACTGCGGTCTTCATCTTCAACATTCGTTCTGCCTTCACTAAAAATTGTATGCCACCGAAAAACTTGAGCTCTTGACATAACCTCCTCTCCAAAAGCCTTCTGAAGCTTACCATACATTGTCGTCGCGTTTTCACCCAATTTAACGCAAAAAGAAATGGCATACCGTTGCGCAATATTTTGCGGTTTCATTTCTGTGACGAGAGACACAAACACGTGATCACTTATTACAGCACAACTTACGACTGAGCAGTTGCTCAATGTGCCGCTTGGATTAGAAGTAGCTTATAGACCAAGGTCAAAGATGGTGTGCCTACGAAAGCTGCAGGGTTGCCACATCTTGCAAAGAAAAATCAGTCTCATTACTTTATTGTTGCACCTCGTATTTCATCATTAAGGGTGGTTGAAGAAGGGGAATGGTTTCCAAAGGCATGACGTGCATCTTAAAAATTAAATAAATAAAAATAGACTAATTTAAAAATGCACTATAATAGAAATTATGCTTATTTTGTGGCAATTTTCATTAGAGGGGGTCAATGATCCCCGCATCCTCCTCTTCAGGACACTCAAATGTTTAGCTGTAGGCATGCATAGTATAAGCCAAAAAAGTGAATATGTTATATTAATTTATTATAAAAAAAAGTTTTATATTTATTTTATTGTATCACATTTTCACAATTTTTCACCTTTTTACAAATTTTGAAATTTGCAATTTACAAAAAATCCTAACATGATGGAAAATATGAAGGTTATTTTCAGATTCAGCACTAAAAAATACATATAATTCAGTTATCAAAAACTAAAAAAGATGACCATTGCAGATTTGTGTAATTATTTTTTAATATATATTTATTTATAAATTTTTATGTTCTTATTAGATGATAGAAAACTTATTTTGAGAATGAAAGCTTAACTTGTTTTTGAGAACATAAAAATCAGAATGCTCTGCTTTTTCCGTTTAGCCTCTGATGCTAGCGCATAATAAACACTTGACAGTCAAAAAACATTATGATTAATGTTTTGAAATGTTTCTATGTTGTATCTCATGTGTTATTTTGGATAATAAAGTAAATTTGCTTTTATTTACCATACAGATACATATAATGCACCTTGAAAGGGCTACCTGTTGTTAAAATTCTACAAAGTTGTCCCATAAAAAACTTTTTTTTTTGACTTATTGATCGTAAGTTCAAGTACACCAATTAAGAGCAATGGCATTTAAACTTTTAAAGAGTTGGCTTAACTCATGATTCAGTTCTGTTACTTTATTATCGTTAAATTGTTATTCAATTAATATCCACTAATCAGATATTAAACAACTGTATAATACCAGCTTAAATTTATACATGTGTATGATATTGGCTTTGTTTCTGAGCATCATAATAGAGCATTTCCATTTAAATAATAGTCTTGCCATAAGGTAAATGTTGTCTTTCAAAGCATTTATCTCAATCGTAACTTTACTCCCAAATACCAAGCAGTCATGGTAGACAGAACTTACATGTTAGTTCTAGCTCCAAAATTTAGTTACCAAAATTAGAAAAAGGAATTGTATTATTACAAATCTACTACCAAAAACTGTAATTTAAATGAAGTATAATCTTCTTTCTGTTTAGCAGTGGCAATGCAAGTTGACATTTTCTGAGGCTTGGATTTTTTTAGAGCCTCAAATTTATAATTCAATAGGAAAAAAGTATTATGAATATTCTTGATATTTTTCTCAGCATACATACATACATACATATTTATATATTCCTCAAGATATCTGAGGAATATCTGATATTCCTCAAGTGGAATATTTGAGGTGACATCTTGCTAAAGCTTTGTAAAGCAATAGGCAAGTGTTGGCATTATGGAAATGTCTTTCCTATCTATTTTATAAGCCTAAGATTACATTTTGACTTGCTTCTTATAGAATTTATATGGCTGTTTATGTGTAACCAAAGTGTTTCATTACATTATAAGTCTTCCTTTTCCTTTTATAATTTGAGAACTGATGTATTAAAAAATACTTGTTTTCCATTAGGACACTGATACAGTTTTATTCAGATTTAATGGCATTCTATTTTCAAGTTCCTAGTTTGAAATTGCATTAATACTTAGATTATAAATAACTCAAACTTAGCTTTTATTACAACTGTTATGAACAGTGGATGCCAGAATTTGTTTTAAAAATTGAATCTAAAGTCACAGGCAAGTCAAACTCTGCATCTCATACGTTCTCATAAAAAGATTGAAAGCCGAATTATCTATAACACGTAACTTGCCAAAATGAATGCAGTCCTTATTAAAACAGCAAAAGAAGATTGACAAGTGTCTAATGAAAATAATCCCAAAATAAATCATATGCCTTTTTTAATTAGATTGAAATTTAAGTATAATGGAGCTCATAAATTTGACCATTTGAAAAGAAATCAATATTCATTGAGTCAGCATTATTAAAGGTAATGTTTTCAAAGACAACATTACCTTTTATCTTAGTGTGAAAATCACATCAGGCCTAAACGAAAGTGCTGACTAACATAAACTGGAAGCATAAATATATTGTACTTTTTATTTATTGTATTTTTTCCAAGAGTTAGAGCTGATCAAAGTAATCTTCTATTGTTGATGGAAAAACGAATGGAGTAAATGAATGATTGCTGATTAATAGATTCTTTCCTTAATCCATAGTTTAATGAGTAACATCTAGGTTAGTTCTTATAATTGTAGTATGATAAGTATAAGGTAAATTGAGGGCAATTAAGGAAATTTCTCCATTCTTAAGCATTTGTGACAGATATGATAAGTCTGTATCCATTATAAATATCAGGGGAACAAATCATTGTTAATGTGTAAATCCCCTAACCAAGTTTCCATTATTGCTAATATGTCATGGTTCAAAGAAGTCACTGAAATAAGGCTGTGGCATTGCTTCTTGTTCTTAGATCACGTACTTTTTGATAAAAAGCAAGAAATCTTCACTCTTCGTCTAGGAGTACTGGACCACTTTCAGCAGGCTTTGACATTACTTGATCCAAATTAGTTTTAAGTCAGTCAAAAAGGGTTCAATGAAAACTACTAATGGCCAAATCTCAGGATTTAATCTAAAATCCTGAAAATTTGAAAATTGAATCTAATCACAGTGGTAGTAAAACTTTAACTCTTCTGTATCTTGTCAAATTTATTGAAATAAATCTCCAGGTGAAATGAATTATAAGAAGAGAATTTCATGTACCTTAAGCAGCTTAACTGAATATCATTAAGCAGATCTGATGTCTCAATCCGTCACCGATGTTGCAATTTATGAAACAAATAGAGCTTCGGTTTTTCTATGGGTGATGACTAAATTTTTATTCACAGTAAACTTATCAAATATGATATTTTTGTTTTTAACAAGATTGAGATTCAAGAGAATCAGGGTTTGAACCATTCTGGCACCATAACATAGGTTAACCAATGAGCTTTCTATTTACATTTTATTAATTCGGTCATCAAATTGTAAGATTCCTGTTGAAGTACAAAAATATTAACATTAACTTTAGAGTCAGATGTAGAATTGCTATTGTTATCAGGTTTTGATGAAAGGTGGTAAACCAACCTATCTGGATTGGTAGAAGTTTTATAACTATTCTTATCAAGATCCATATTTGGAGCAGATTTAGCTGGAATGTTGTCTTCTACAAACAAGAATCACATTTATATGAGTCAGTCTGACAATTAATAAACTCTTTTCCAGATAACGTTTTACATGTGGCATGTAAAAATGTTATCCGAAGAAGTTATTATTATAAATTATCTGACATCTCACACACCGCAGACATTTCTGCTTGAAAAAATTTGCAAGAGAGACATTTGTCTTTACTGCCTGCCATAATGACCAGCTGCAAGTAATTAAACTGAAATAACCTAATTTCCTTACACTAGTTCAACTGTATACTAAAGAAGACTACCCAAGGAACAAAGTATAGCATCTGAAGGGACTCCACGGTGGCCAACAAGGAGGAAGGTTATAGCAATTCAATCATTACTGCTAAGATCGAGCTAAAAGGACAACTTACCTACTAGATGAAAACAGATAGACACTTCTAATTATAATAATAAAAAATAAAATTTAAAGAATCTAATCTCATTATTTGAATAAAAAAGCTGCTGTTGGAATGTCTCAACAACTGTAAAAAAATAACAATTAATTAGTAAACCAAACTGCACTAAAAATTTAAAAATTAAATACTCTTTCAATTTTGACTTTTAGTTAAAAACACACCTCCTCTATGAATCATGAGACCTTGCCGTTGGTGAGGGGGCTTGAGTGCTCAGGGATACAGAGTAGCTGAACCGAAGGTGCAACCATATCGGAGAGGTATCTGTTGAGAGCCAGACTAAGGAATGATTCCTGAAAGAGGGCAGCAGCTCTTTCAGTAGTTGTTAGGGGCGTGAGTCACAATGACTTAAACGGCCATATCAACATCACTCAGTCCTCTGAGTACTGCGCAGCTGAAAGCAATGGAAAACTACAGCTGTTTTTTTTTCCAAGAAAATGTGGCTCTCTGCATTTTCACATAATAATAACGCAGGCGCCTTCCTTGGTAAAATATGCCGGAGGTAAAATAGTCCCCCGTTCGGATCTCCGGGTGGGGACTACTAAGGAAGGGGTCACCAGAAAAGTAAAAAATAACATTCTATGTGTCGGAGCGTGGAATGTTAGAAGCTTAAAAAAGGTTGGTAGGGTAGGAAATTTAAAAAGGGAAATGGATAGGGTAAAGGTGGATATAGTAGGAATTAGTGAGGTTCGGTGGGAAGAGGAAGGCGAATTTTGGACAGGGGACTTTAGAGTAATTAACCCAGCGTCAAATAATGGGCAGGCAGGAGTAGGTTTCGTGATGAACAAGAAGATAGGGAGGAGAGTGGAGTATTTCAAGACGCATAGCGATACAGTCATTGTAATAAGGATAAAATCAAAACCTAAACCGACAACGATTGTTAACGTCTATATGCCTACAAGCGCCCATGATGATGATGAGGTAGAGTGTGTATACAAAGAGATTGATGAAGCAATTTAACACATAAAAGGAGATGAAAATTTAATAATAGTTGGAGATTGGAATGCAAGCATTGGAAAAGGCAAGGAAGGAAATATAGTTGGTGAATACAGGCTGGGCAAAAGGAATGAAAGAGGGGACCGACTTATAGAATTTTGCACAAAGTATAATTTAGTAATTGCCAACACCCAATTTAAAAATCATAATAGAAGAATATACACTTGGAAAAAGCCAGGCGATACTGGAAGGTATCAGATAGATTATATCATGGTTAAGCAAAGATTTAGAAATCAACTCGTTGACTGCAAAACTTACCCTGGAGCAGACATTGATAGCGACCATAATTTGGTGATAATGAAATGTAGATTGGGGTTTAAAAACCTGAAGAAAAGGTGTCAGATGAATCGGTGGAATTTAGAGAAACTTGAGGAAGAGGAGGTAAAGAAGATTTTTGAGGAGGACATCGCAAGAGGTCTGAGTAAAAAAGATAAGGTAGAAAATGTAGAAGAAGAATGGGAGAATGTTAAAAAGGAAATTCTTAAATCAGCAGAAGCAAACTTAGGCGGAATAAAGAGAACTGGTAGAAAACCTTGGGTTTCAGATGATATATTGCAGCTGATGGATGATCGTAGAAAATATAAGAATGCTAGTGATGAAGAAAGTAAAAGGAACTATCGGCAATTAAGAAATGCTATAAACAGGAAGTGCAAACTGGTGAAAGAAGAGTGGATTAAAGAAAAGTGTTCAGAAGTGGAAAAAGAAATGAACATTGGTAAAATAGACGGAGCATACAGGAAAGTTAAGGAAAATTTTGGGGTACATAAATTAAAATCTAATAATGTGTTAAACAAAGATGGTACACCAATATATAATACGAAAGGTAAAGTCGATAGATGGGTGGAATATATTGAAGTTATAGGAGGAAATGAATTAGAAAATGGTGTTATAGAGGAAGAAGAGGAAGTTGAGGAGGATGAAATGGGAGAAACAATACTGAGATCTGAATTTAAGAGAGCATTAAAAGATTTAAATGGCAGAAAGGCTCCTGGAATAGACGGAATACCTGTAGAATTACTGCGCAGTACAGGTGAGGAAGCGATTGATAGATTATACAAACTGGTGTGTAATATTTATGAAAAAGGGGAATTTCCGTCAGACTTCAAAAAAAGTGTTATAGTAATGATACCAAAGAAAGCAGGGGCAGATAAATGTGAAGAATACAGAAAATTAGTTTAACTAGTCATGCATCAAAAATCCTAACTAGAATTCTATACAGAAGAATTGAGAGGAGAGTGGAGGAAGTGTTAGGAGAAGACCGATTTGGTTTCAGGAAAAGTATAGGGACAAGGGAAGCAATTTTAGGCCTCAGATTAATAGTAGAAGGAAGATTAAAGAAAAACAAACATACTTGGCGTTTATAGACCTAGAAAAGGCATTCGATAACATAGACTGGAATAAAATGTTCAGCATTTTAAAAAAAATTAGGGTTCAAATACAGAGATAGAAGAACAATTGCTAACATGTACAGGAACCAAACAGCAACAGTAATAATTGAAGAACATAAGAAAGAAGCCGTAATAAGAAAGGGAGTCCGACAAGGATGTTCCCTATCTCCGTTACTTTTTAATCTTTACATGGAACTAGCAGTTAATGATGTTAAAGAACAATTTAGATTCGGAGTAACAGTACAAGGTGAAAAGATAAAGATGCTACGATTTGCTGATGATATAGTAATTCTAGCCGAGAGTAAAAAGGATTTAAAAGAAAAAATGAACGGCATAGGTGAAGTCCTACGCAAGAACTATCGCATGAAAATAAACAAGAACAAAACAAAAGTAATGAAATGTAGTAGAAATAACAAAGATGGACCACTGAATATGAAAATAGGAGGAGAAAAGATTATGGAGGTAGAAGAATTTTGTTATTTGGGAAGTAGAATTACTAAAGATGGACGAAGCAGGAGCGATATAAAATGCCGAATAGCACAAGCTAAACGAGCCTTCAGTAAGAAATATAATTTGTTTACATCAAAAACTAATTTAAATGTCAGGAAAAGATTTTTGAAAGTGTATGTTTGGAGTGTCGCTTTATATGGAAGTGAAACTTGGACAATAGGAGTATCTGAGAAGAAAAGGTTAGAAGCTTTTGAAATGTGGTGCTATAGGAGAATGTTAAAAATCAGATGGGTGGATAAAGTGACAAATGAAGAGGTATTGCGGCAAATAGATGAAGAAAGAAGCATTTGGAAAAATATAGTTAAAAGAAGAGACAGACTTATAGGCCACATACTAAGAAATCCTGGAATAGTTGCTTTAATATTGGAAGGACAGGTAGAAGGGAAAAATTGTGTAGGCAGGCCACGTTTGGAATATTTAAAACAAATTGTTAGGGATGTAGGATGTAGAGGGTATACTGAAATGAAACGACTAGCACTAGATAGGGAATCTTGGAGAGCTGCATCAAACCAGTCAAATGACTGAAGACAAAAAAAAAAAAGTTAAAAACAAGCAACTATCAATATTTTACTTACTCTTAATTTCATCTAAATTAATCCTAACCGTACAATTTAAATTAGAATTGACAAAATATTACATTTTAATTTTCAGTGCAGTTTTTAAATCACTTTTTATTTTTAAGTTGATTTTATTTTCCGTCTATTAATTTCATTTTTATTTTAATAATTGAAGAGCCTTACAAACATGTTGTCTATGTAAAAAAAATGCTACCAGAAATACAAAAGAAAGAAATCTGTGTCTTGATAAAAATAACAAATCAGATCCAAAGAAATTATGTAGTTGTTGTGTGAGCTATGACTATCTGGAACGCAGGAGTGCATATTTTTTTCAAATGTGTTTTAATAAAAATAGGAAAGAGAAACAGTGTAAATAATTTGGCTACCAAACAAGATATAAATATCTCCATAGAATTTAGAAATATTGCTTTTTTACCCTAACTTTTTGTATTAATTCCTTGATTGTTTATGTAAAATTGTTTTTAATATCAAAATGAAATCAGACTACCTATCATTATGATATAATAATCCAATCCTAAGCACTGATAAAGAAAAATATTTTTGTGCCTATGTAAGCAATGTAAGTTTTCATTTAAAAAAATTTCTATATAAAGTAATTTACAGCAGGACTGCTAAAGAAATATTCTATACAAAATTTTACAAAAATCATTAAAACTGACTCGTTTGATGAAGGATAAGTCTGAATTTAATTTAAAAAGTACATATGTACACAAATTGAATTGAGAAGATATTATTGAAGTAATTTACAAAAAGTGAGATAATATGAAAATTGTAAAACAAAATTTTTAACTTTTGTAAGAGATGGAAAAAAAGAAAATATGAAATACCTATGAACAAAATAACTAACTATTTTGTAATTAAATAATATAAAAAAATTTTACTTTAATTTTATAGTTATTATATTTAATATGGTGCCACAATTTATAAAAAGATATCATAATTATGATTCAGGATGTGGCACACTATACTACCACTTCCCCAATAATAAATATTTCCTTTGACTCCTACATTAAAATATTAAAGAAAATTTAAAAGAAAATTCCTTTAAATAATTATAAAACTCCTCAAGCCATAAAAGAAATTTTAGCCTCTTTTCCGATTTATTTATTTTAATTTAGGCTGTGCGTACATGAAGTGATCAGTTATTCCAAATTAGTACTGACAACCAGAAACTTGAATCAACAGGTTTAGTATAACTTGCAAACTTGTGCACATGATATTGCCTTAAGCAAAGATACAGTAAATCAATTTAGTTATATTGGTAAGAAAGATAATGTCATTATTGTTGGAGTAGACACATTTAACTGATTAAAATGAAATAATTAAGTAAAAACTGATGTGAACTGGAGTTTTATAATCTTATATACCTATTGCATGACTTAAATTTTGAAGTGATAGTAAAATTTTAAAATATTATTGTATTTATGTGAAAAATTAAACTCTTACTTTACCATTATACTATATCTTTTAAAAAATAAAAATTTTAATGAACTTTGATTACAAAAAAAAAAGAAACTAAGTAAAATAAGTGATCGAATTAAATAAAGCAAAAATTATGATTGGAAGGTGGCTTTTGGTTCTTAGACCACCTACTCCAAAGATACTCCTGTTCTTATGTAGTTAGACTTCCACTTCAAATCACAAGGGACTAATTTTTTTTTTCCATTATGAAGGTATAGATTTATATAAGGTTTGATTTTCAAAAGTCAAATAAATGAGCTATAAATTTTTGATGCTAAAAATATTTTTTACTAATTCACCAGACCAATGAGATTTGTACTGCATTGTTAAGTGATTTTATTAAACAATAGAAAATTTAGACTCTTTATGTGTCTTAAAATCATGCTATAGGTACTTTGAAGAACAGTGAACTCTTGGGCAAAGGTTTTTCTGCTTGATATCACTTTTAACTGAACTAAGTTAATTTTGTTGGCAGAATTATATTCTGGTTATACATGGTGTGTAACAGTATAGTTTGTTTTTCAATGTTTAAATAAAGGGAAAAGGAGGATAAAAAGCATGGCTGTTTGCTGATGACGGGCTAAAAATGATATAGAAATTCAGAGGACACTCGATACTTGGGATAAAAGGATTGCAATACAAGGAATAAAAATAAGTAGAGAAATCATCATGATATTAGAGGTAACCAGAAAAGAAAGAGAACAAATTGGAACACTTAAAATAGAAATGCTTGATGTTTTTTAACTATTTGGATAGTGAGTTGTCAGAGGATTGAAAGATTGTGGTGTATATTTGAGGGTAAGTCAATTATTATTCGCAATTTAGTTATATTTTTGTTTGTGTTGGTAGTACTGTCGTGTTGCGTAGATTACACATGCGTAGTTTAATTGTCTGTTCAGGTTTGATGCTGTTAGGTTAGTTCCATTAACACTGCCCTGCCGTTAACCATGGCTGCTCGGTTTCTGTTTGGACCAAAGAAGAGCAACATTCAGTGATCCGTTTTTTGTAGTCGGAAGGTGTATCAGGGACCGAAATTCATCAAAGACTTTCGGTACAGTTTGGGAAAAGTGTGTTGCCGTAACGGAGTGTCTACGAAAGGATTGAAAAATTAAAAAATGATCGCACAAGCGTTACGCACGACGAAGGAGCAGACGACCGTTTACCGCCACAAATGAGGAAAACATTGAGCGTGCACGTGACATGGTTTTCTTAGACAGACGAGTAACTATTGATGAAGTGGCACATCGTCTTCAAATTAGTCACAGTTCTGCCTACAAAATCATCCAGGGTTTCATAAAGTCTGTGCAAGATGGGTCCCAAAACAACTCACACAGTTGCATAAACAAGCGCGCTTGGACATCTGACAAAAAAAACATTTGGATCGCTATGGTAATGAGCAGGACATCTTCTTAAACAGAATCATCACTGATGACGAAACATGGGTCCATCATTACGAGCCAGATAGTAAACAGCAGAGTATTGTATGGAAACATCCAAATTCGCCCTGCAAAAAAGTTCAAGACCCAACCATCCACAAGAAAACTGATGTTTACGGTTTTTTGGGAAACAAAAGGCCCAGTACTGGAACATTATGAGGAAAGGGGCACAAAAATAAACAGTGCGCGTTTCAGTGAGATGCTTACTGCCAAGCTGAAGCCTGCAATTCGAAGCAAACACCGAGGACTGCTGTGGAAAGGTGTTGTGTTGTTGCACAACAACGCCCATCCACATACTGCTGCCCACACTGCTGAAACGCTCCAGAAACTCAACTTTGAAGTACTGGCTTATCCTCCGTATAGTCCTGATCTTGCCCCTTCGGTGTACCACTTGTTTGGTCCATTCAAAGAGGCTCTAAGGGGCCTCTTTGGTTGATTTACCTCGGATGAAACAGTGAAAGAAGCGGTGCATTCCTGGCTCACAGCTCAATCGAAAACCTTCTTTTATGAGGGCATCAGGAAGCTTGTGCAACGATGGACCAAGTGCGTTGAAATGCAAGGGGACTATGTTGAAAAATGATGTACATGTAAGTTTCCTATTTGTATTGCAATAAAATTTATAACTACATTGCGGATAATAATTGACTTACCCCCGTACAAATGTTATCACCATGTCTCTGTTTCCTTTCCTACTGTAATCCATTATTAGTTTGAGACTCATAATTTGGTCTGGACAGTTCCTCCATGGTCTGAAACCTCCCTGGTATTCTCCTAGTTCTTTCTTGAATTGTGAACTGATCCTGTTGAGGATGATTCTTAAAAGAATTTTGTGTGTTGTGTCTAGGAGTGAGATTCGTCTTTAATTGCTAGGGTCTGTTTTGTCCCCTTTTTTGTGTAGCAGATGGATGAGGGCTGTCGTCCAGTGTTCTGGTAGTTCTTGATCCAGATATTGACAAGTTCTTGAAGAGAAATTTTTGCTGATCTTCCTGCATGTTTTCAGATCTCTATAAAAGTCTGATCTTCTCCTGCTGCTTTGTAATTCTTCATCTCACCCCATGCTTGATAGACTTCTGTTATTGTGGGTCACAAAAAATATTTCAGATTTCAATGGAAATATCCATTTTGACCATCCCTGAATCCATTTTGGCATGATGTCTGTACATATGTAACTCGCATAATTAAAAAATAATTATCCGTAGGATGTTGAAATTTTGGATTTAGGACTGTTGTAACATTTAGTTGTGCACCTCCCCTTTTGATTGCAAATGACTGAACCAAAATCAAAAAAAAATTGGATTTTGGACTTTTTCTTAACTGCAGTAATAAGCCCTCATTGAGAGCTTTTCAACGATATATCATAAGTGATACTTATTTTCACTGGTTCCAGAGTTATTGCCAAATGAAATTAATTAATGAATAATTAATTAATAATTAATAATTAATAATTAATTAATAATTTTAATTAATGAGATATTTGGATCTTACAAGGGCACATCGTTTCGTATCAAGACTTCATCTCCTTTTTTTAATTTTTTTTTGTTTTTAATCTAAATATATTGATTTAGTGATAATTATTAACCAATGATTGTCAAAAAGTTCTTACTATAAATGATAAAACAAAAATAACAATAAAAAAAATATATATATGAAAAAATATCAGGGGTTAATGAAATAAAATTTTATGTACTTTTCATCTATAAAAATGTGTATATGTGATTTAATAGGTGCACAAGGAAGTCATGTGATGTCCAAATCAGATTTTTTATGTTTATTTTTGGTAAATTTATTTTTACTGTTACACTTGAAGGTTTATTTGAAATATAAAATTTTATCACTCCCTCTAATTCACTTCTTTTATCTTTCATGAACTGGGAATCAGCATAATGATTTGCACAAAAAATTTATAATATTATAAATAAATCACGATGTTTTTAAATAATTATCACATCTATTGTTCACTAACCACTCTTTGCTTCTTTCAGAATCTAAACAAACATTAATTACGGATTCTTTCCTTATTATTACTAGAAAATAATAACATTACACACACCATTTTTATTTACAACCATTGACGAATCAAAATAATTTTTCCATTAATTTGATAAGATAAAACAATAACATTACCTCAACAAAACCCTTTAGTTACCTATGGTATAATTATTAAAACAAGGTTAGAAAGCATATTGGTCCCTTGGAATGCTGTAGTCACAGTAGCAGTAATATTACACCTTTACAAGCTTTTAGACTATATATGAGACGTTGGTTTAATGATAACAATAATAGTTTATTCTTTTAAAATAAACTATTTTATACTCTTGAGTATAAAAAAATTAGGGTTACAGATTTAGAAATAAAATTTGATACAAATGAAAATGTTTCAATCAACATGTTAATGATTGTTGGTTGATTTGTTAGACCATGTTAGAGTGTGTACTGTTAACCATTAATATGAAAAATTTTCAGGAAGAAACATGTGAAAATTAATTTATTTTAAGCCAAATCTCCTACCAACAGTTAGCTATACTGAATGGCACATCTTTGATATAGTAGTGACCAATTCCTTTAGTGATCAACCTCTGTTACAAACTGTTTACTTAACTGTCATGAAAAGTAACCTACAATTACAAACTTTCAACTTATATAGAAAATAACAGCTACAGCCAATCTTGTTCATACTGACAAACCTGCCAATCTCATTCACATTTAGAAATCGGCCAACCTGAGATAAATTATCTGCTTTCGGAAATATAATACTTACATTGTTTCAACACAACAATGCCTCCTGGAGACAATCACAAAACATATCACATTAACATATACAAAATAAGATGGAGAAATAGCTCACAAATGTTAAAAATCTGGATTTAATGTCACCTTTAGAATATTGAACAAAAAACCACTGTGCATACAACACAATACAACCCCTGTGGAGCACAAAAACTGAACTGTTTAATGTTTTTTATTTCTGGAATAAGTAGACAGTTTATTTCTTTGTTGCTATTCTACATTTCTTTCTATTCTATGTAAATGTTTAATCTCAAAATATTTTCAGTATCATAGATCCTCAATTAGCTGTTTTTTTTAATTCCAATCTTTTTTCTTTCTCTATAGTTTTCACCTTCTACACTCTGCATCACTAGATAAACTGAACCTCAATATTTGTATTCATGGCCCACAAACCTACTACATCTTCACAAGAATTGGCTTCTCAATATTTTTATTCATGGCCCACAAACCTACTTCATCTTCACAAGAATTGGCTTCTAATTTCTCTCCCTTTCTATTTGTATTAAGACTTCTTAATGTTTAATTTTACCAGTCCTCTTAAGTTTCAATTCCTCCAAATTATAAAATCCTTCTGTAACATCACCACATTTTGAAGGGCATAACTACATTAATAAACACAGTTTTTGGCACATGAAAGTTTTATTGGGTTAATACAACTTTTTAATTCAAAAATGCAATCAGAATTTTTCCATCACCTACAGTTTTGTGTTATTACATTTTTGAAGTATTGCTTTTTTGTGGAATTCTACATACTTTTTTTAGAGATAACTTATATACTCATACATAAAAGAACATTTTCAATGATTTCTAAAAAGGGATCAGATACAAACATACCATTATGAAGACAATAGTAGTATATGCACAATTCATTTATAATAGGTTCTGACATGTCAGAACAAAATTGTCTCCCTAAAAACTCATTTCTTGGATTCACACCTGAATATCTCTCTGGATAATCTCAGCACTATCAGTAACAAGAATGAAGAATGTTTTCACCTGCAAATCTCATGGAAAACAGATACCAGTAACAATGGAGCATAAGAATACTCACAAATTACTGTTGGACAATAAAGAGGGGTGTCCTGGATGCCAAACACAAAAGGAAAACAACTACCACATTTTAAGTAAGTTGAATAGAGCTCTGCGTGTATGTAAATTCTTACATTTCTTTCAAAGTTTACCTATAAATCATAAAAAACAGTGGGTAATGGGGAAAATTTATTTACATATTTGAATTCAGTGTGAAAGGTTCTATTGTCATATATTATATTCCTTGTGCCAAAAAAAAAAAAAAAAATTAGTTTTGTTCCTCAAAACTATTTTCCTTTTGTCTATGTTTTGCTACAATGTTTTCAAAAGTTTCTGGCACGTGCCGGACAGTGTTTTGATGTGTACATTAATTCATCCACTCTTTGAATTTCTAATAACTAAGTAACAGAAATCTTCTGTGGTGTATTCTCTTCATATCTGACTATACAATTTCTCATTAAATAAAATAAGGAATTTGTCCTTTCTGTCACATTTTATTAATTTTGTTTTAGTCTTATTTAATTTCAAACTGGAACTTTTCAAATTAGCAATAAATTCATGTCTTTCAGCATTTCTTCTAACTCACCTTAAATTTTTGCAAAAATAATAATGTCATCAGTGATTCTTAACAACTTTATTTTTCCCCTAAATTACTCTACTCATTATTACTTTAATTCCTAATTTTCAATTTCTATGTACAAGTTGAATTACAACAGTGACAGATTTCACCATTGTCTCGGAGCTTTCTGAGTCACAGCTACACCTTTTCTTTATCTTCTACTCTCTTAACCTTCCGCCAGGTGCACCTCATAGAATCACATGAGCAGGCGCATGTTGCACTATTTACAACAATTGTGAAAACCTATTATTATCAACTATAATCATGTTAATTTGTTTAATAATTTATTATTACAATAGTTATCATCAAATACTATGGTTTTAATTTATAATATTGTTTTAATAATACTATATTTTTTATGGTAAGTAAGATAGTTATTCAAAAAGTCCAAAAATAAGAAAGGTATTTAATTGTACAATTTATTTAAATCAAAATTGACTTATATGTAAAATTTAATTATTGAAAATACAAAAAAATATGATTTACATATTTATGATAAAAAGTTGTCAATGGTCTTTTATTAATCTAGTTTTTTTTCACTGCATGTCAAACAAACAGTTGGCTTCTTTCCATGTTGTTTGTAAATGAAACACCAATACTTGTCATACTTCATGGAGGCTGACAAGTTCTTCTTCCTATAACTTATCCAGCAGGTTCTTCTCTTCTTTGGAGGCTCACTGGAAGTTAAAGCTTTCTGCTCACTTTCTTGTCAATAGCACTCTAAATATACAGAGATATCTCAAAATAGCGATTTGATTTGAGCTTGTTCAGTTAGGTGTCCTTTCATTAAATCCATAGCAAGATTTTTCTGAAAAATTCTTTTTCTTGATATATTTTGGGATTTGGGAAGGAGAGGAGAACTTAGCATTTCTGCTTGTTAAGATTCATTAGCACGTAAAATATCACAAGAGGCCAGCATGTTGTTATTCACAATACAGAATAAGCAGCGCACATTTTATTGCATGTTTCAACTCCTTCTTTTGTCATATTATGATCTAATATGACTTCTGGTTTTTTCGTCTCTTCATCAACAGTCTTGATGTCATGCATTGAAGACACTAAGATGCCTGCTTTGTTTTTCTCAGGAACATGACACTATCATTTTGTCATCCTGAAATGCAAACACCGAATTACCTCCTCTGTTTATTTGGTTGAAATTATGGAGGAATTTGTGCCCTATTCTTCTTCAATGTGCCAATCATTGTTATTCCTTTTTCTAGCATGGTTTCAACAAAAGTTATGCTGGTGTACCAGTTATCAATTGGCAAATTTTTATTAAATTTTTCAATTGGAATGACAAGCCTTTTTATGATCTCAGTTGGGGTATTGTCAACTTGATAGGGTCTCAGTGGCTGCTTCCCACAGTAGACCTCTAAATTACTACAAAAAAAGTTTTGTACATCACATAATGCAGACATTTTCTGGCCCTATTTGGCCGGCTTGGATGGCATGTATTACACAAAAGAACACTGACCTCTAAAGCAATGCAACATTTCATCGATAGTAACCAGCTCTCGGTAGCATTGTAACTATCAATACAATTTCTTATAAATAGGTCCAAAATAGACCTAATTGCCACAAGTTTATCTACTTACAACACTCATTTTTTGTACTCAAATCATCAAATCTGATGCATCGGAGCAAAAACAATAAATGTTTGTTGCTCACTGCAGCTCTCACTACCTGTACACCCATTCCATCACTTGCCCAGATTTCAACTACATTTGTGTGGTTACCTTTTCATAGACCAATCAAATGAAGACCCAATAACGCGAGTATTTCATTATGATTAGTCGGTAAACAATCATTCTCTCTATGATAATTTTCAGATATTTAAGTAATGTACATGTTAAGTATATTTTATAATATCATCTATCATATTCATATCCATTATTTGCAAAAAGTTTTTACTTCAGTTTCTATACCCTAGAGATCTGGGTTTTGATCCAGGAAACTTTTTGACGATATTTTTACAGAGTGTTTTGAATTTAACTTTTAATTCTATTGTGCACCAAATGGTTGAAAATTTTGATTTTAGTTTCATCTTCTAACTCACTATCATCTGAGTGTTCATTGTATTTGATATGTAAAGTGACTGAGATCATTTAGATCTCAGTCACTTTCAAGAAAATCATTATTATCACAATATGCATCATCATCATCATCATCTGAAAGCTCCTGAAGAACACATGGGATGTCACTTAACTTTAATATCTCTAGCCATAGCAGTAAAACAAACAATAAACTAATCATAAAACTGTAAAATATACTAAAAAGAATCACTAAAGTTGTAAGCGAAAAATGTCACATGGATAGGAGCACAGAGTATAAATAATACAACAGTCACTAACACACTCCCGGAAGTGGGTATCTGAGTACTGAGGAGTGGTGTGGAGAGAAGTATGTCTGTGCAAGGATAGTGAGGTAAGATAAGAGAAAGGAATACATGTCTCAATTGGCTTTCTAAATTCACAGAATCAGCCTGCACACACAATCAAACAACACTGATGTAAAATTGACAATGGCACTCCCTGCTAGAAGGTTAAATAATAGCAAATTCAAAACGTTTTGAATCTAAAATTGGATTCTAAATGCCTAATTCAAAAATTAATGCTGTCAGCTGTAACATAAGCTAGCTAATGCCAGGCAATGTTCTGCAGCACCAGTCACTGAAGACTGTCACAAGAGCAACTGAAAATGTTTTGACATCAGTTATTGAAAGTTTTATATTTATTAAATCTTGTTGTTGACTAACAACAAAATTTTTTAATTAAATGTATGACTTAAATCATTGTTATTTACTATCAGCAAAAGATGAAAATTAATGTACATTAAGATATACCATTCTTATCCTAAAGAAATAAGCAAATCATTTTTACATCTGGTATAAATAAAAGAAATAATAATAAAGAAGAAATAATCATAAAATAAAGAGCTGAAAGAAAAAAATTGCATTAAAATTATGTCTACAAAGAGGAACTGTAAATAATTTCTAATTATCCTGTTTGTGGAAGTGTTTTTTTTTTCTTTTTTTGTGTAAATACTTGATAAAATATTTCAAAAACCCACTAACATTTTTTAGCTCATTAGACAATCTTTTTTTGTTCCTTTTTATTATGAGACAGCAAATTTAGTTCTGCTGTCCATAATAATTCTACATTATATGTTATAATAGAATATTATAATGTATTTTAGCCACTGATTTGCAGTTTTTGTAGCATCTGGGGGTAACTAACTTTCAAAAAAAGGCTTTTATTTCTTCTTACACTGTAGATATCTATACAATTTGTAATAGCAATAAAAATGCGATTTGACTATAAATGAAACTTTTATATATAATAGCAAAGGAGAATTCATAATTTATAATCCTATTTTCTATTTATTTCAAAAACTGAAACACACTTACAAGAACATACCAAGGCCTAATGCAATGACTTAAGTAATTTTAACTAATGAATAAACTTCAAAGGAGGATATCAATTAATTATTATGAGTGTTTTTTTGTCATTAAAATTCTATTTGTACTTCTGTAAAATTAAATTTTAGTTATTTATCTAATAAAATTCCATTCTTTCAGTTTCAACCTAATGTTTTGTTTTATCTTTGGCTAATTACAAGTCAGAAACTAAAATTTGTCTGAGTTCTGCTTGTGATGTGGGATGCTGAATGTTTTTTTTTTTTAAATATAGCGTTTTATACCACATTTCATCTCGCAAATTGATGGTATAGAATTAAACTTGATTTAGTATGCTTTTTGGAATACACAGTCTGATTCACCATGTTTTTATAAAACTGATTGATTCTCTTTCCTATTCTAAAAGTTGTGTAGAATAGTTATTAAAAGATGAAATAAATAGTATAAAAACATGTCACAAAAATCCCACAACTCTAATATGGATTTAAGTTTGATAAAATCAAGAATAATTTCAAATAACTATAATGCAATTTCAGTTGCAGTAAAATTCTGAGATTATTCTCATATAGGGGTTTTAAATGTTTTTGGAAGCCTGTAAAAACTTTCATACAGCTTGAGGAAAATGTGGTTCACAAGATGCAAAAGGTGAGACACTTACATTCTATATGTAAAAAACCAAACTAGCAAAGAAAAATGTAAACAGATTACTGCTGAGCATGAACTAAGGTCCTACAGAATGCTAGAATAGATATTTTCCTTTTAAGTTCATATAAAATATAAAGTTAAATGAGCTTTACAGGCCAATGTGCAAATTGTTTCTATATTTACTTTTTATGATAAGAATATGTTAACGTACAGTTTGTACATTAAGTGCTTGTTTGCTTGGTTTTCCAACCTATCTTCTTGTAGTTTCATGTGGTAATACTTTGAATATTATTCTGAAATAATTCAATACTCTACAATAGTCGTTCACACAAAATATCTAGAAATCTTCTCAAGGATCATGTAATGTTTAATTTAAAAACTTGTCCCTGTAAATTATCTTTGAAAAACTTATTACGGCATTACAAAATAGTTTCTTCCAAAATTGACAAATCCTCAAAATCGGAAAATTTTGTTGGCAATTTATATTATATTGATTCATATTTATTTGTTAATGAGTGCTGAAAAAAGAAAATTATTCTATGCCTGCAACTTCTAACATAATTCAATTGTAAGTATGATTTACGCATGTAGTCCCTTCATCGGCGTTAGTGATCAAACCTAAAGAATCTGAAGGCAATCTACGTAACGACCTTGAGAAAAGCTTTACTTTAGCAGTTTACATGTGCCGTTAACACATTTATTAAATATTCTAATTGTCAAAATATTAAAGCAAATGCGTATGTAATCGGCAAACCCGAGTATATTACAGTCTATACAGATTCAATACCGTTTGCTTATCTTACATTCTCGCCGTTTGTGTGCAACATACAAATAATCTTCTAACTGTAGATGTTATTACGCCATACGTTCAACCTTCACCAGTCTGATGGTGAATCTGTAACTACAACTGGATAGCTCTATTTTAATTCTGGTTTTTATCTTATTTTCTAGTATGCAGTCGAAAATGAGAATTACTTAATATCTGATATTGCATCTTATATATACCAGAAGATTGTAGGTTGGTTTGGTACTTAAATATTTGCTAGGAAAAACTTCAACCTTGGTAATTGTTGATGAAAAGAAGTATTTGTATGAACCATTATAAAGTATACCATAAATGCATACAGCATGGTACTGCACAAGTGAAATAGTTCAAGCACCCCCTCCTTCATGTGAAAGTATTCCTAGTTACGCCCACTGCATTACAATAATGGTGCAGAACTTCGTTGATAATTAATTACAAATATTCACTATAATTGCTCTTATAAACGTGTAATCCTTCAGGAACATTCGTAAAGACAGCAATCAACAGGATAACAAGTGCAACCATACAACTTAGTTTTAATGAAACTGTGACTATAGACGTAGTGAAAGGAAATACTGAGTAACCACTTTTAACGGTACTGCATTACTCATTCACCTCATTACCGAAGTTGACAGCGCCGAGCTGTTCATTATGTTAAGAATTTGCTTTTAGAAATACTTAAGTAATTAAAAGCATGTAATTTTGAATAATTTATCCAGTATTTAATTTACTATGTATGAATGTGTTAGAATTTTGGGCACAATATGGCGATAGAGGTTTGCTAGTAATTATTTGCTGATGATTTTAAGGCTCTTTTACTTAATATGCACTAAACCGAATTTTGAGGTAAGGATAAATTAAGTATGTATTACATTTTTTCATCTCTTCCGTAATTATGCTTAGTTATTAGCTGATAAGCAAAAGTTGCATACAGTATTCTGTCTGTTAATTGGTCTGGTTTAGTTCCAGCTAGGACTAATTTTTTATTTAGTTATCTACTGTTGAGTGTTTATGGAGATGTTCAGAGTTTATCACTTTCTTACTAAATGATGGGACAAACAAAACATCGTTTCTTTTGAATGATTATTACAATAATTCGCGTATGTACATGAACTGATTTTAACTCAAAAAAGTAAATTCAGTTGACATCGTAGGTTGACATTTGGATATGGCAGTCCTGCACGTACGCATTCCGTGTAAAAGGTGTAGTTTGGTAACTTTTGTTTTATTTATTCTCGCTGTTGAGTATAGTTAATACCTAAAACCTCAAGAACTTTGTTTCAGAAGAATAAAAAAAGTTAAATTAAATTTTACTCGATCGATTTAAAGTAAAAAACGCATGCGCTTCATTAAAGTAAATCCTAATTATTTACACGAAGGTAAAGGACATATTTTTTATTAGTAGTGCATTTTTATGATGTCTTCAGTGATTATTCTACCAGGTTTTCTTGATTATCAGTGCTTATCAGCTGATAATATTTGTTGAGTTATCAATTGATTTGGTAATTAGTTGCTGTAAATGACGTTTTCTATTGTCTATTTTACCGGTGTTGTTTACCTTAGCAGCTTGTTTCTTTAATATAAGTAATTTTACCCATTTATGAGCTGCTTACTGGTAGATTATGATTTAATTATTGCATGGTCCTAACTTCATAATATCTTAATCAATTTGACAAAATGATGTTCTTTCTGAGTTAGTCTGTGTACTAGTATCAGATTTAAATTCATTGTGTGAGTTTTGAGTGTAATAATTTCATAATTTCCCATCAAACCAACATGTGATTTCAATATTTATATATTAATGTTGATGTCAGCAATGTTTGATGTGGGATCTTGTCACTAGTGTAAAGTATACAATTCTTTAATATCTGGGATACTGGCCGATGAATTTTTAGCAATGTTTTGTGTTGCATGATCTTATGGTCTAAGACTTTGAATTTAATAAAGTCAACTGAGATATTTTTGTTACATTTTTATGAAAGTGAAGAACTGTGAACAAATCTCTTTCTGATAAAGGTCAACAACAAATTTGTTAAGAGAAACTTTAAACTGCCATTATTAATTATAGTTCAGTGTTTCATGTTATGATAATTTAGATTATGTTGAAATAGTAGTCTTTTCTAAATAGGCATGTTGCATAAAAAGTGGTTTTGTTTGTAAAAAAGATTCAAGCAAACCATTTTTTTTAAAATAATTTATAATTTGACATAGTTTAAACCCATTATGTAGTATAATTGTATGGATCCTTTTCCCAATGTAGCTTTGAAGTAAAAATGAAAATTGAACATATTTTGTGTTTGTGCTGAAATATTTTATGGAATTTATTCATAAACATTCACTTATAACAATAATCTAGCTACAAATTGACCAATTTTAACATGACTCACACTTTTTTTGACAATTTGGAAGGAACCTAACCTTCAACTACAAAGTACCATCAACTACTAAATATCACATTAGTAAATAATAATGCGACATTTTCTGTAAGTTCTGTAACAGAAAAAAATTTCAGGGTATGGAAATTAAGCTTAGATACATTTTATTGTTAGTGAATCTTTAATAAATTATTTATTATAGCATCTGTTTTTGACTAGCCATAACTGGAGCAGGAGTTTTTAACAATTGGATGATGTTATTATGTTGAGTTTGCTAACTTAAGTATTTACTGCTAATTTATATTATAGCAGTACTACTAATTTGTTAGTCAGTTATTAAGTACAGTTGAGCTGTTCTGAACAAAGTTGTTATGGTCTAATTATGATAGTAAATTTATTGTCAGGTTTGTTGTTATTCCAGAACTTTGAGTAAAACTTTTTTTGGTCGATTCTGAAGTCTTTATTTCTATTATTTATTGAAATATATTGATGTTTTGTAGTTTGTATTTTTTGTTTTGTTTTACATAAATTACTTGTTTGGTTTTCTTACTTATTGATTGTAAAGTAAATAATTTACAATCAAATAAGGTGTTATTTGTGTTTCCTATGTTTACATTATTTTTTGATAAGAGTTTAAAAACATATTTCAATGACAGAGGAAATATGTAACTTTTTAGTGCTTTTAAGAAGTAATAATGACTAATGTGTATTAGATGTTAAACTATGAAAAATATTTCTTGTCAATTATAACTACCATGTTTGATTTAGGCTGGTTTTGATTTGTTAATTTTCATTTAGAATAAGTAAAGATGATATTCATGTTTGAAAATTATTTCTAGTTAAATCTTTTTTTTTGGTAAAGTTAGTTTTTCACCAAAATAGTTTTGGTTTATTCTCTTAATTAACATATAATTCTTCAAATTGTTCTTAGTACTGGACTTGATTTACCCAAATTCTTATAACAAAGCTGATATTAATTCTTTTTATGTAGTGTACTATAACTGCATGTTTTTCATAATGATGAACAAACATTTTCAAATTACATTGGTTAACAAAATTTAATTTTTTGTTTGTTAAATGGGAGTAAATGGCTGATTCTTATAGTATATTTTATGCAGATTTCATATGTGTTAATAGATGTTTTCTATTAGGATCAGTTTTTTGTAATTGAAATTTCTTTTGAAACAAAAAATACGTGGTGAATATAATATGACAATACATGCTATGTATTGTTAGTTTCAATTCATTGCTTTAACAAAATTTTTGAATAACTTAGCTTAATGTGTAGTGGCGGAAGATAAACTTTTTTTGGTTTTTCTAATGTCTGACTAACAACATTCTTCTCTCCTACAGTCAATAGCAGAGAGTAGGAGGAACAGTGGCTTATTGGCCACTGCTCTTTTATGTAATGATTGTTTCTATCCCTGCTGCCCCAATCACACAAAAAGCAACAGAACTTAGTGTATCCAAGTTGCAGTCTAAATAAAAGCGCTGTTACTTTCAGATCCCCGTAAATATTTCTCATACTAAATTCTGTTCAATAAAAGTTTAATATTTTTATAAGACTCCTTCATGTGAACAGCGTATGCTAATGGTGTTGATGGGTATTTATTTCCAATGTGAAGTAGAACAACTTTCAAACAAAGCTTTGACAAGTCAGTAAAAAGTCGCCACTCATCAGGATGGTGCATATGACCTAAAACTTCCAATAGAGTCCACATCATTACAATATACTAAGTTTTCGTAGAGAGAAGAAATGTTCAAATTCTGACTGTCTGTCACAGAAAGCACTTATTTTAGTGTTTGGTTGTAAAAGATGCCATCCTTTCAGTCTTGATGCCAGTATTTAATATTTGCTTGATTCTTTGATAAATTTAGATCACAAACCAGATCATTTAATTCTGACTGATTAACTAAATGGGGTTCAGTATATCCATTTTCTAAAAACTTTGGATCTCTTTCTTCATCGCCTGGTAATCTGCTTAAGATTTGACATTCATCTTCATCTAAGCTCCATGTTTCTGGTGGTACTGGAATTGGAAGCTCTTGGCAATGTGGCACTGGCCACATGGCGAAGGAATATCAGGGTATTTAAAAATATGTCTAGTTTTAGCTGTTATCGCAGTTATCTTTATTAGACAAAAATAACAGTCTGAGGTGTGATCCTTCGCTTCTCTTCAAAAAACTGGATTTCCAAATGGCGTGTGAAGAGATCAATTTAGCCAACCAGTCAACAATATTGCACAAGAAGCCAGCAAATATGAGGAGCCCAAGATTTGCCCTGATCACCCAATTTACATTTAAAATACAGTTCATATAACTTTTTTATCAATGGAGTTATATTTCTTTTCCGAGACTTCAATGTTACCTCACCACAGATGTAGCAGAAATTGTTTGGATGATTAATGTAACTGTGAGGCATTATTAATACATAACAGTAACTAATATTGCTTGTTTACACATTACAAACACACTAATTTAATAGATATACACTCGCTTTACTGAACAACATATAACCACAAATACGAAATCCAGCTACAAAACTGAATGTTACACAAGAACTCTTGTAACTGAATATTACACAAGAACTCACACTTTAATGAGAATTAAAAATATTTCTCTAGTCTGCACAACAGTTTATACGTAAATATAATAACAGAAGTAGCTAATGAATGAATGAATGAGTGATTTGTTTATAGTAAGATGAAAATAGGAAGAATGAGTCGCATTCTTGTTCATTTTAATTAATGTGTAAATAATAAACATGATGAAATGTAACAAATCAATTTGACAACAATTAAGACTATTAAAAAAACAAATGCTATTTAGTTGATAAATAATATAATTTCTCAAAATGCTATGCTTATGAGTTCATGCATGATACTACCTGAAAATAAGAATGGTAGTTCCAAAAAAACTAATCCTGATAGAAGAATTCTGATTTCATATTTAAAATCAGCATGGAAAATATTATAAGAATCAGTGTTATTAAACTGTGGTATAAACCAGTTTTACACCATTTATTTACAATAGTAAGAGTTAACAGAAGATTATTAAATGAATGGAATCTTAAAAAATAAATAAAATTTAAACAACTTAATAACGATTTTTCTCCTCAATAGCAGGAGAAAAGAATATGGAGGTAGAAGAATTTTGTTATTTGGGAAGTAGAATTACTAAAGATGGACGAAGCAGGAGCGATATAAAATGCCAAATAGCACAAGCTAAACGAGCCTTCAGTAAGAAATATAATTTGTTTACATCAAAAATTAATTTAAATGTCAGGAAAAGATTTTTGAAAGTGTATGTTTGGAGTGTCGCTTTATATGGAAGTGAAACTTGGACAATCGGAGTATCTGAGAAGAAAAGATTAGAAGCTTTTGAAATGTGGTGCTATAGGAGAATGTTAAAAATCAGATGGGTGGATAAAGTGACAAATGAAGAGGTATTGCGGCAAATAGATGAAGAAAGAAGCATTTGGAAAAATATAGTTAAAAGAGACAGACTTATAGGCCACATACTAAGGCATCCTGGAATAGTTCCTTTGATATTGGAAGGACAGGTAGAAGGAAAAAATTGTGTAGGCAGGCCACGTTTGGAATATGTAAAACAAATTGTTAGGGATGTAGGATATAGAGGGTATACTGAAATGAAACGACTAGCATCTTGGAGAGCTGCATCAAACCAGTCAAATGACTGAAGACAAAAAAAAACAACTTAATTTTAAATTAATGGAAATTTTTCTTCCAAAGAACTTTCTAACTAATTATTGCTGCCTTAAGCATTGGATGTGTGCACTTTTTCTTATCTGGTTATTTGCAAAGGTTTATTTTACTGTTTTGTTTCGTGCCTGATATGTTCTTTGAATTTGGATGAAGGTTTGTCCATCCTGCCTTTTGAAGTAAGCTTGTTTATTGTAATCTTTGCACTTTAATGTACCATTAAATTGTATACTGCTTGGTAGGTATTAGCATGTGTTTCTTTAGTTTGTTATATGATGAATATTTTGTTTGTATGTTATACAGTAAACTTATTTACTAAACATGTTGGCAGTTGTTTGACCGTTGTTTGATCCATGTTTATGTTACTTATTTTCTGTCATTTGGTGTGTTTGTTTTTTTTATGTTTCATTTACATGTTTATAAGTTCGAATAGCTGTGCCAGATATTTCATTGAATTGAATTGAGTTCTTCAGTATAGTTGTTAGCTGACACTATCTTTGTGTGCTTCGTATGGAATTAAAGTTTATCATATTTTCTCATAAATCACTCTTCTCAAATAATGATTTGATTATTCCTCAGTATGCATTAACTTCATTACTGGGTGGGATATTAACCCTTTATTTTGAAAAGCACTGTAATTATAGTAGATTTATTTTTTTGATTTTCAGATTCTATCCTGACTACTTATGTTTTTCTAGTAATTTATCAACTATCTTACATTAAAGTTTACTTACTTTTTTATTATTAGTGATTTAACCCATCAGGTTAGTCTAGTGGTTAAACTTATCACAAAATCAGCTGATTTTTAAAGTCAAGAGTTAGTTTTAAGGTTCGAATCCTTGTAAAGGCAGTTTTTCTTATATAGAGTTGAATACTAGACTGTGGATACCATCGTTCTTTGGTGGTTGGGTTTCAATTAACCACATGCCTCAAGAGTAGTTGACCAGGTCTGTAGTCTGTTCAGGACTACTGAACATTTGCACCTGCAGGCCTGGCAAGCCGATAGCAGTAGTTGCATTTGCCCATACACATACACACGTGCGCACATCTGGCAGCAAGCTGGAAAAACTGGTTGAAATATTTATAATAGTGATTTATTAGTGGAATTAATTGCGGAAATGTTTTGTACAGATTTTATTTTATTAGCTGTATGGTTGTGTTATCCCCACTTTTGAAGTGAATATACTTAAACTACAAAAACAAATGTTCATTTTATGTGTTGTTTTTATCAAATTTAGTACATTCATAAATCTTGTGGGGTTTGAGTGTATGAGTTCATGACTTGTAATTCTAATGTGTAAGATTTGCAAGTTGTTTTTAGTATGTTTGCCTGTATATCCTATTTCTTTGAGGTGCTATGCAAAGGTTCATGATGCTTTTTATTATGTGTACGGTATTTGTATATTTTCAAACCAGTACATTTTAAAAATAATGAACTGTGATGCACATTTAAAAAATACAGTATTTCTAATAACTTACCTAAAATATTTTAAGTCATTCTTATAACTATCTTCAGTGACTACTGCTGGTGTTCTTATCTTGGTATCAGCTGATGTTACTACTCACAGGGTTATTTTTTGTATAAGGCATTTATGTATTAGGATGTGACTGAAAGTATGTTGGATTTGAATTGTTTATGTTCATTTATTTGTATATTTCATAATGTTCGATTGTGTTATCATGTTGTCCTTTTTGTATGTGTTGAATATCTGTGTTGTTGAATGTTGACGTATTTGTTAATTTGCATCTATGAGATGTTTGGAAAATATTGATTGTGTTGTTATTGCAGAAACATATATATATATTTTGTGCAGTTGGAGCAGATCAGTTTATATTTCCCAGGGTTTTGTATAACTCCTAGTTTCAGCGTTCAAGTACTAGTAAAGGCAGTTACTTTTATACGGATTTGAATACTGGATCATGGATACCGGTGTTCTTTGGTGGTTGGGTTTCAATTAACGGCACATCTCAGAAATGATTGATCTGAGACTGTACAAGACCGCACTTCACTTAACACTCATACATATCATCCTCATTCATCCTCTGAAGGAATACCTGACATTGATTCCTGGAGGCTAAACAGGAAAAAAAGGAAGGGTTTTATTTGGTTTAGTGATTGTGGTTCTGAGCATAAGATTTTTTTTTGTTCTGAAGTACATTGTTCCTAATTTTTTTGTTAAATTAGTGTTACTTTCTCAGGGTCTTTGTTTATGTTTGTTAAGGTGATGTAGTTTTTGTTGATCATTTTATTTATTAATATAGGAGTAAATCAGTGTGTATATTTATTTGTATTTGCTAGATATTGTATTGTAATAGATTTTTCAGTATAGTGTTTTATGTTTGTTTTATGAAATATAAGTTGAGTGTAGTTTGGCATGAGAGAGAAATTAATGAGAATGTCTTGTATTTGTTCCAACGTATAAAAGTATGATGTCATTAACATAATAGTGCTAGAGTAATATTGTTGCCTTATTTGCATTTTTCATTGTATATGAGTATTTACAAAGTTTATAAGAACATTTTAGCCTGGAGGTTAGAAATGGGTTATCTCATTGGTAATGTGGTAGGGCTCTAATAAAATGTTAACCACATTTTCTTGTACTGATTGGATAATTTAAAACATTTGTTCAGTATATATGACTTACTTTTAGATATATTAACTAAAATGTGTAAAAACATTCAAAAATTAATAGATTATGTAGTAGTGGCAGGATCAGTTTACATCGGTTTCCATTTCATATGTGTATAATTTGAGCAGGATGTATGGATGTAAAAGTTTTGATGGAGGGTTGAGTAAGAATTTTCAAGGAGTACAGTAAAGAAATAATTCTTAACATTAAACAAATTTTCTCCAAAGATTTTTCAGTATTTGTAGGTGAATGTATTATTTTATATTCTTATTGTAATCAATATATTTTTCCACTTCCAGGAAATAGTGGATTTGAATTTCTGTGAGATTATAGGTTTTACTCTCCAATCTTCTCATCTTTACTTTTTAGAAATAAATAATCATACTTGATCACTTTTATTAATATTTTTTACTTTTAACATTTGTGACTGGATTTTTTATTTGAGTTTCCAAAGAAAAGATGTTCTTCAGTTGGAAATACTTCATTAATGTTCAGTGTCATCAGAATTAATCAATGAATTATACAGTGAACATCATAATAAATACTAATAAAGATGCATCTGCTAAATTGCCAAAAAAACTGGATTTTAAGTCAATAATTTAAAAGGTAAATGTGTACTTAGAAGAAATCAGTGTTGGGACAGATGAAGAGTAGCTCAACATTGTAACAAAACCTTGAACTAACATTTTTCTATCTTTACTTGAATTCTAGTAAAACTTCTTGTAAAATTTATAATTATTGTATTGTTTAGTAATAATAACTTGGTGTGTACCCTCTTTATGTATAGCGATGAAATGAGTAATGAGATTAATTTCACTAATACTAATTTTATTGGTGTTTTTATTATTGATATAATGTAGTTTGCATGTTTAGATGTTGGATCATGTGGAGAAATTACATTAAATTGTAATTCACTGATGTGCAGAGATTTTCTAACAGTTGCCAGGCACGTGCGTGCACACACACACACACACACACACACAATAAGGTCTCTTGTATGTGATTTCCTAAAAATTTTCATTGGGTCTTGCACCATTTTAAATTATTATAATCTGAAATTGAATGTTATTATCATTGGTTCATTTTTTATGGCATGGAGGAGTTTATGTGTTTGTTACTAAATGCATTGATGTTTTAAAAATTTGATTTTCAATTAACAGTTTCTTTTCCCTCCATAGTAATCATTACATGTAATTTTGTGTACATCAGGAAGATTATCATATAATCTTTTATTGAATAATACAAAAATTAATTATATTAATTGCTTTGGTCATTATCCATTGCCAACAGCCTATTTGACCTGCCAGGTTCTTTGCAATTCATGTAGATTGACAATTTAAAATTATTCTCAGGTTTTGTCTGCATGTTTCTCAATAGATTAAAAACACAAAAATAAATTTATAATTTTGTTGTAGCATACACTTTTAAATGCAATTTTTGTTTTTTGTGTAACATAATTGTGACTAATTTGGTATTTATGTAGCACTAATGTAATAACTTGTTTAAGATGAAGAAATTGATTCCTAACAAAGATGTCACTACACATATCATTATGTTTAAATGAATGTATAAGGGCTATTTTTTAAGTAAGTTCCAAATGGCTATTGCTATGTAAATTTTGTGTGGCTGTTGAAACACCTTGGCTCTTGGCATGCCTTGCATAAATGCAAACACCATTTACAAATGTAGTGACATTGTCTACTGTTTATATTGTAAAGTTGAAGTCTTTCAAATAATTGAGCAGCTTTCCGATTGTGAGAGTTTTGACCCCAAGGAAGTTGTCAGCAGTGGGCATTTATAATCAGATATGCGAGATTTACGAGCCTAATTAAATGAGTGACAGCAAAGTGTGTAAATGGGTAAGATAGTTCAATTACAGGCAGGACAATGTCCATGATGAACTGTGATTGGGCCGAACTTCTGTAATCAAAGATGATTTAGTGCATGAAGTTGACAATTTTATGCCCAAAGGGACAACAATAAATTCAGCTGCATACTGTGAAACCTTGACGAAACTTCAGTGTGCCATACAGAATAAGTGACATGGCCTACTATCATCTTGAGTTTTGTTGCAGCATGACATTTCATGACCTCATTCTGCTGCTCAAACTCTAGTTAATCAGATCTTTTGGAGGGAGCAAATGGACCACCCACCGTACAGTCCAGACCTTGTGCTGAACAATTACCTTGTTCCACTACCTGAAGGAGTTTCTTGGCGGTCAACTGTTCTAGCGGTTCAACAGATACTGATGAAGTGAAAACAGTGATTAAAGACTGTTGCCTTCACAAGTAGCTGACTTCTGTGACATGGGCATGAACAATTTTTTAAAATGCTGTGCTAAATATTTAAAAGGTCAAGGTAACTATGTAGAAAAGTAGCATAGAGTGTAGAGTGAAATAAAAAAGGTTTTTGACAGAGTGAAACAAAAAATGTTTTTGACAGAATCTATAGTAATTTTTTTTTTATAAAAAATTGACCTTACTTAAAAAATAGCCCTTGAATATTAAAAAAAGAAGTAAATGAATACTTTTGTTAAACGTTTTTCCAAATTTCAAAGCTTAAATTATGAATACAATAAAGAGTTATGCTAAACAACAGTTGCTGAAATAAATTGGAAATAAGAAAATGCTCAGTAAGTGTATACAAAAATTATCTTAACAATTTGCAACTAGATAGATTGTAATTTCAATTGTTAAACACCTGTTTAAAACATGTACATTAGGTTGTGCCTAGTAGTCTGAGTTAAAATTTTTTTGGTGATTTAGGTTCTTTTAACCTTAGTAGATGTATGCTTTCAATTAGCATTGCCTGAAATGAAATGGATGCTTATATTTTGCTCTCTTATTGTAAAAACAGAAATTCATTGTATGTTTTTTATTACTATTATTTGTTTGTCAATATTTATTATTTCTTTTTTCTTTTATTTATTTTCTTATATTCCCTTCAGTATCTAATGATGATGACCTGTTAATAATGAAACTGGTGATTTAATTTAAAATAAATTTTTTTAGACAGTTTTTGAGAATTTTTTTTTGTTTTTCAATTTATTAAAATTATGAGCTCATGATGTTTACAAAGTTTTATGATGTTTTGTATTAGTCTGTATTCATTTTCAATTATAAACTTTAAAAAAAAATTCTGTAAGATTTGTATTCTGTAATCCTAAAATATTTTACAAAACATGATAAAAGTTTCCCTTAACGAAGTAATCCCACCAGAAATTAAAAAAAAAGAGATTTTTGCACAAAGCATTGCTGATCAGGACTCGTTTGAAAAGATAAAGAAGACATGGATGCTATAGGAACGGAACATTTATCTTAGATTCTGAAAAAGTAGTAGTAAAGTTGGATGAATTTGTTAAGTGTTTAATGTAAAGGAGAGTTCACAGTTTTTGTAATAATGAAAATTTTTTTGTCATGTGCTCCAAGTTATAAGGATGATTTGAAGTGCTTTGGTAATTTATTTTGTCTAAAAAAAAATATTGAAAGACTAGGTGGATAATAACTGGAAATTATTTATAAATAAAATTAAGTTCAGGAAAAATGAAAAATATTTAATAAATATAAAAATGTATGAAGGTGTCAATATATGCTCATTGATTATTTAGCTGATTCTTATCTATTAGTTTTTCATGCGACTTACAAAGGTAGGGTAAATACAATAGGATGCAAAGTTTTCATGCAGAAAGGACAAAGGGAAATTATATATACTGGTGAGGATGTGGAGTTAGTACTAGAGAGATGCACTGTTGATGTGGAAGGTTTAAACTTCATGTGGGTATTACCAAGTCAAATAAAACACTGTTTCATGATATGGGTAAAAAATCAGTTACTACCAAATCTTCCATTGCCTTCTACCACAGAATTCAATGATAATGAAAACTGCCCACCAACTCTTTTTTTTGCTTCAAATACTTGAGTAATCAGTTACTACCATAGTGATGATAATGCTCAATATTGTAATGTTAAATGATAAAGCACTGACATATAGTTCAAAAAAGGACAAAATGATCGGATGGCTATGTGAAAAGGGAATTTATGTGCACATTAAAATACTGAACAGATAATAGTTTGTGACAGATTATTAATATACATAAGAATTATTGTGTTTAGGAAGAATGTTTATGGTACAACAGAAGATTTATTGTCATGTAAAAATTCACAATTTCTATTGTCTATTGTAGCTTGTAGGACTACAAAATACTGAAATTTCAATTTTATTTTATCCATCCCAACTGGTATAATAGAAGACAACATTTAAATGTTGTTTGTTTTTTTCAGTTTTTAAAAGATTTTTTGTAGTTAAAGACTAGAATGTAATAGTGTAAATAAATATACAGAACATAATAAAAATATCTAAAAAATTATATGTTCATATAAACATACTGCCATACATAATTAATTAATTTTGTCAAACAAAATATTTAGTAGCCTTGTAATCTTTTTTTGGAATTGATATTTTTATTCAAACAAAAATAGTTATTACATCTAACACTGAGTCTTAAAATAGCAAAAAATTGGAGTTGCATGTCAAACAAAAAAACATATTTTTTATTGTATGCTATAAAAAAAATTTATAAATGTACTTATAAATAATCCTTTAGAGAACACAAGTATAGTGTTCACAAATCTCAGTATAATGTACATTGTAAAATCATTTTATTTATATTCTGTTTTGGGAAAGTTCATTATACTGGAAACTCAGATTTTAAGAAAAGTAAATATATCATATGATGCAATTATTCTGTCTTACCTTTCATCGAGGCTTCTGCAGTTGCATTCCTGTCCTTACAGAGTCATCGAGGCTTCTGCAGTTGCATTCCTGTCCTTACAGAGTCATCAGATAAAAGAAAATCTTCAGACCTTTACAATTTTTCATACTGTATCACATAGGATTTAAAAAAACACGCCCAGTGTAATGTTGAAAGAAAAGGAGTAAGTAAAAAATTCCCCATTTACAAAAAATAACCGTACATTGTACAGTTAACATGGCTTGAAAAAGTCATTGATACTTGTTTGTTTTATTTTTTTGAGTAAGTTATTATTCTGTAAACTGTTATATTTTAAATAAGGACTTGAAAACTGTTTCTGGAACATCTTGGATTTTTGCTTCATTGTTTCTGTTGAAGATACCCTTTCAATATCTTCTCTTCGTTGGTTTCTTGTGATGGTGCCATGATAAGAGATTCAATAATCTCACTCTCTGTTTTGCAATGACTTGTTTTAGTTACAATAATGTTGACATAGTCATCAAATGTTAGGGATAATGGAAGTTCTAGCTCTTTTGCACCCTCTTCCCACACTTTACCACACAAGCTTTATCTGCACTGTCTTGAAAATACAGAATGCTTGATTTTCTCCAACTGGTAATGTTGCCATCACATTCCATTCTCCAGCTATCATTTGTATTCCCTGTGGGATGTTGATTTTTGTTGGGACTTTTTAAGGTTGATAAGAATGCTTAGAACCAGATGTTTTCAAAAGTAGATATTTGCATTACATATAATTCCCTGGTCTAGTAGCTGCAGTACAAATGTGGAGTTAGCAGAGAGGAATTCAAGTTTAATATTAGTTAACTTGCAGCCCCATTTTATGTATAGGGCAATTATCCACCAACATCAGGATTGCCCTTTTCTATTTACCTATGTCTTTGTCCAATTAAAGAAGCTAGTTGGCAAATAATTCTTTTATCATTGTGTTCAACTATTAGCTGCATATTTTACTGCCAGATGCCATACCTTTAAAGCATCTAAGCTTTCTAAAAAGCCCCACAGTCATAGGTTTCACTTTTTCTGTAACATTGTAGGAAAATAATGCTGTCAGTCTTTCTTCTGACTGTTTTCCGCCTACACACTTCCCTCTCTTGTACGATATTGTTTTATTCAGTATCATCTGATAAAAGAAACAGTTTCATCTGCAGTTGGACTGTAATTTTCAATCATATTTTTTAAATTGTGTTGCTTCCATTCATGATTAGCATCCATATTTTCATCTTAGCTTCTCTGCCAACAGTCTTCAAAGTTATGCCATACCTGACATGAAAGTGAAACATTCAGCCAGCTTTTGCTTGAAATTTTTTCATAATTAACTAACTACATTGCTAGTTTTCTTGCTTTGCCTTGAACCATTGGCCTAGAAATGGTAATGTCTCTAGATTTAACTTTTTAACCACATGTCTGTTGCCTCTTTGACTTCATGACAGTTCCCAAGATGAATTTTCTTCCTCCTCTGGCAGACTGTAGTGTTCACACATGTTTAGAATCTTTTCCTTGTCTGTTTTATTGTTGACATGTTCACTTAGCTTTGTAAGCACATGCTACATCGATCTGTTTCATATCATTTTATCTTCACTTAGTGTCATAAGCACATGCTACATTGACCTGCTTCGTAGCACTTTGTCAATTTTCTGTTCTATTGTGAATTGCTGATCAAACTTCTAATGGGTCAGAAATGCCCCACATTTCTACAGTTAATAAAAAAGGAGGAAAATCAGTTCTAAATTAAGATGGGAAGAAATGAAAAAAACAGAAATATATAGTTGAGCTTTGTTTAATTGGACAAAAATAAATTGTCTTCTTTGTAGTTTTCTATTGAAAAACTCATTCTAAAAATTATGTCAAAGGTGTTATTTGTAGTGCTAGAAGACAACTGAATGGATTTTTTCTTAATTGAAGATTAATTAGCCATCTTATGCGGCAGCAACAGTGAGATGGAATTTAAAAAAAAAAAATTGTATTGATTTTTAGACTGTTTTCGGAGCACAAAAGGAAAAGACAAAAAAAAGTTTGAATAAGGTAAAACTCACACCCTTATTGATGCACTTCTAATAAGCACTTTTCCAGTATCAATTAGTTTTTATTTCACGGTTGAATTGTTAAAAATCTTTGCAGAAACATTATTAAAAATGTTATTTGGATTAATAAATGCCCGTTTTGAAATTTTTAAATCATATTTGAAGCAAATTAATGAAAAAAAAAATAGTTGAATTAAGATCATGGCAGAATACCTAGCAAACATTTTAATGATTGTTTTGAAAAAAGTTGTTTAACAGAAATTTTTTTATGCATTTAACTTCATAAAAATCCTAATTTTGCTACAAAGTTGTAGAACTAAGTTGAAGATATATAAAAAGAATGTTTTGAATCTAAAAAGTAGCTTAAGTAATTTTTTTTTGTTAAATTGAACTGAGTAATTGAACATCAGTATATATTTTTTTCAAAAGTGGTATATGGTCTCCTGTAAGTACTGCAATTAAATACTTCAACTTGCTTTTCAAGGTGTCATCCATTGATTCAAAATTAAGGTTTCCTGCTTAAAATTAGTGTGATGCAGAATTATAGCATTAGATGTATTCTCCGGTAAAGCTAAGGAACATATCTAGGACTTACTGTTACTATGAAATGCTTCATTAATTTATAATAATTCTATGAGTTTATGTTGATGTCATTCTATTGATATTATTGAGTGGTTTTGAAACAACAAAGAATTTGTGTTGAATGTTATTTCAAAACCCAGATGACACTAAATATGTCTTATAGGGGCATAGAAGCAGAATATTGAAGTTATGATGATGAAGTTAAATTCAAATGTACAAGAGATTAAAGAATTACAAAAATGGTAGAATAGCCATTTTTGAGTAAAACAAGAATAACATGGGTACCGTTTAACAGGGATCACTAACACTTTTTGTTTTCATCTCTAACACTCTTTGTTTTCTAAAGATTAAAATAAAGGGGAAAGATGTGATATGGTAGAGAAGATTTAAGAGTTACCGCAATATGTGATAGAAGTTGACAGAAAATGACTTTTAGCAGCGTTTTAGAGTAAATAAATTATGTTGGAATAGTGCATCAATGAAGTATGAGATTACTTTGAAGGAATTGAAGTAAATTTTTTTGGAAGTAATTTTGAATAAATAAGCTCTGGTTTTTTGGGTTATACCTCATACTTGCATAGGGAGTTCTTTATCTTTCATGTTTAGAATTAAATCTTAACTTTGTGAAGCAAATTGCTTTTGCGTTTAAGTATACTTTTATTTATATATACTACATCTATTGAATTAGTATCTGTTTTCAAAAATCGTTTACACAAGTAAATTATTAATTTACATGTATCTATCAATTAATAAGTAAAAATAGTAATATTCCATAGTAGAGGTATTTGTTGTTGATGTGTAAGGATGAAAATTCAAGACTAATGATAACAAGAAGAAAATGTCATAGAAATAAAAATACAATTATAATACATAAAGTAAAGCACAACAAATAGAATGCTAAAACTCATAACAGCAGGATTACTATGCCAATAATAACAGCATGCTACTATTGTGTTTACTATGAACTAATAATTATGATGGTCAAGTGCAAATTTAATTAACTCATTTCTCTCCATCAATACATAAAATTGCTTTCCTTTACAGATCCAAAAAATAGAAAAGAAAGTACTACAGAAAAATTCAAACAGAAAAAAGTACACATAAAAAAATGTTAGGGCTAATTTAATGAGATTGATAATGAGTTAAGGTAAGATGGAATTTCAGTCGGGGTTAATTTATGTTCAGTTTTTAAGCATAATTAAGACTTATTTTGTGTGATCGTTAAACATCTATAACAAAAAGAATAATCTATTATTTTTCCCCTGTATTTAAGTTATACTATTGTAATTGAAACTTTAGTAAGATTTATCTTGTTCAGACTTTTCCTGAGCTACTCTTTTAATTAATGAAAGAGTTCACAACTGGTTAACAGGGCTTCAAAACCAGTTACTTAATTAAACTTGATTGTTTCATTTCTTCTGAAACAGAATTCCAAGCATGTTTTATTAATTAATTAGACTTTGTAATTTTAAACTACTGAATCAAATATACAGTGTTCATAAAGTCTTTCCATGATTACAAAAATCTATTGCAAAAAAAACTATTAAGAGTTACAGCTGTGCAGTGTGGGTAAAAGAAAGAAAAATTACATTTTTTTTTACCACATCAATATACTTCAACATGTGTGCCTTTTGCCGCTAGTAGAATTCCCACCGATAATCAATTTCTCGCCATGTGTTAGACAACATTACTTTGGTAACACTAGCAACAGCTTCAGTTATTCTCCATCTTAGTGTGTACAGATCAGGTATGGGTGTTGCATAGACTTTGTCCTTAACGTAATCCCAGAGGAAAAAGTCTAAGGGAGTTAAGTCTGGTGATCGTGGTGGCCAGGGAGTGGGACAGTCACACCCAATCCATCTGCCATGAAATGATTCGTTTAGAAAATCTCAAACTAGTAATTTCCAATGTGGTGGTGCACCATCCTGCTGGAAAACCACCCTAGGTTGCAAGTCATTTTGTTTAGGTATAGCGCAAAGTGTTGAAATATATCCATGTGGTTGGGACATTCCATGTCAAGTGGACCAGGGATCTCCAGTCAACCATCTCAGAACTTCATAAAATTTTGCATGGACATTGATTGTGGTCTTAATTCCATTTTACCAAATTGTTGCTGTATATCTGCTATTGCTGATTTTCTGTGATCTCTTGAAAAAAGGGTACTTACTGTTAGTTCGTGCATACATGCAAAAAATTCCAACTGTCATAATTTTGAAGGCAGTGATAAAGCTGTAGGTTTGATTTTTAATACTTTTGGTTAACATTTTATACTGAATTCAAATATGTTATTCACAAATTTCTTTTAGCACCTGGTTTTGAGATACGGCATCTGAAATTCAGCTAAAAGACATTTTGTAACTCGAAGTTTGTAATTGTGTGTAATGTCCTAAAGTTTCAAAGCAATTGGAGGCTTATATCAGGAGATATTCATCAAATTTGGTCAAAAAGTTTTTAGCTCAAGTTTTGACGTACTTTGAAATCTTGTACCTCAGGCGTACCTTCTTAGATTTAGTTAGTTTTAGAATAGTTAGAAAGAGCAACTTTTAAACTACAAAATACATGCAGTTTATTTTTTGACCCATAGTTTATAAGTGGCAGAAAAAACTGTTGAAAGATAAATGCAGCTTTCATACATGAAGCAAGTTTTCTGTTACGTTTATGCATTAAATAAATACTCACTAGTAGAAAATAATTTTTTATTAAGTAATATCATCCATAATTTAAATATAAATTTTGATATTTTGAAACAAAATGTTGGCTAGTTTGGCAAAAAACCTTTAAAATAAAATTTTCTGAAGTCACCTGTTGCATCTCAAGTGTGTCTTGTTTGTATGAATCCACTGCTTATATTCTATTAATTCCTCCAAGTTGTAATCTTTAAGCTCAACTAATGATTCGGACTCCAATCCAGTTTTTCCAGGACACTCTTCACAATGTTGTAGCATGCAGTCCTTAGATTCTAAGCTGCAGACAATTTTCTCAATCATTACCTTGTAGTCATACTGATGATGCAGCTATCATGAGCTTAACATTTTGATGAATGGTACAAACACAAACTGAATGTGTGCCAGCAGCACCAGCTCTAACACACCACTTATGCCTAAGTTAACAAACTTTTGAGAAACAAATTTCATGTCCATACAGAATCTATGAAAATCTCTTTTAAATTGCACAGTAGACGTTTCTGCATGTGGACTTTTTCACCATCATTGATCCTAGCAAACAAAATCTCTTTTTCTTCTTTTCTTTATTGGTCAGATTCGGGAAAATTTTTCGGCAAAAAATTTGAGAACCTAATACCATCCTTCAACTTTTTTTTCTGGTGTTGCCATAATACCAACATCACAGTTAAGCTTCCTGGCCTGCTTCACCATTTGCATTGAAACCTGGAATTCATCAGCTGTTTTCTCAATACTCCAGCTACTAGGTGCCGATGTCAAAATCTGAATTTGTTGTAGGCGAGCGGAGATGACAATTTTGGCTTTGAGCTTTTCAGTCAGGATATCCAGGTTTTTACATCTTTGAATCTTACTCTTTAATTTTTCTTTCTTTTTCCTGTTAGCCTCCAGGAATTACCGTTCAGGTATTACTTCAGAGGATGATATGTGTGAGTGGTAAATGAAGTGTAGCCTTGTACAGTCTCAGTTTAATCATTCCTGAGATGTGTGATTAACTGAAACCCAACCACCAAAGAACACTCTGTATCCACGATCTAGTATTCAAATCCGTATAGAAATAACTGCCTTTACTAGGATTTAAACGCTGGAACTCTTGACTTCCAAATCAGCTGATTTGGGAAGATGTGTTCATCACTAGACCAACCTGGTGGATTTACTCTTTAATGTTTGCATTATATCACTCAAGTAACACTCAAACTAGCAGCAACAGCTGCTGCTGTAGTAGAAATAGCGTGTTGTGCTAAGATTCCAAGTGGTGACAGTGAGACATCCATTCTTCCAGAAGCCTGTAGCAGTTCCGCATCACTAGATTCTGGTTGTTCATCCTTTGGCTGAATCACTCTTTGAGCCAATTCTTGTCTACATCGTGGGCATAACTTTTAACCTGGCTTGAAGTCATAACTTGTTAAAGCTTTTAATCAGTCAGCAGAATCAATATCAATAAACCACAATCCTTTTCTGCCTTTGTGCAACTTTTCCAAATGGATTACAGCAGTCCTTCTGCAGGAATTCAAACTTTGTCAGCAAAACAGCTTTATGATAGGAACATATGTCATCATCTTCGTTAAAGCTAATTCCAGATCACCTCTGCAAAAGTTCTTTGTCCATTGCTGATAGTTCTTTCACAGACATCAAAAAAGCTTTTCCATAATTAAATGTTAGACTTGAGGTATTCAGGCTTGCCAAAATACCAAAATTTTAAAACAATTCAATACACAGTTTAGAGATAACAATAATTGTCACAACTGATTGTAGAAGTTATTTACTAACAATTAAGCTAATTCACAAAAAGTTAATACTTTTTGTGTTTAGATTTTTATTATTTTTTTAAATTATATTTTTATTCCAATTCTAGAAGTTCCAGAAATTTTCTGAATGTTTTGGAGAATGGAGATTTCCAGAATATTCCAGAGCTTTCTGTAATGTTCTGTAGAATGCAGTTTTCCAGAACATTTCAGAAAATGGATTTTTTCAGATCAGCCTAGAAAGTTCTACAATAGTCTAAACTTTTTTGGAACGCTGCAAATTTTTTTCAAGGTATTGTAGATTTTAGAACATTCTTTAAAAAAATCTAATAATATTCTAAAGTATTGAATGTTTTTCCACCTTCAACTGCTTGTATTAACTACAATGTCCACAGATTAAAAACCTGTTGCACGCAAAAGATTAATTATCTTTGAAAAGCTTTCTTACCTACTATAATATACAGGTTAATAAACAAAATGCATGGATTATGTTGTTTAAAAACTGCCCTTCTCCCACCTGTTACAAAATTAACAAAATCTGAAAAGTTATACCAGAGATATAAGCCTTTGAAGATGGGCCAAAAATCATGATAAAGAAATTTTTGACCAAATTTGGTGATAAATTTTTCCTGACATAAAATTCAATTGCTTTGAAACTGCAGGATCTTACACATAATTATTCCCTTTTTCAAATTACAAAGTCTCATTCTGATTAAAGAATTAGATAAGGAAATACATAAGTTCAAACTTTGACTTCCAAAATGTTGCAACAAATTTTTAGCTGAATTTCAGCTGCTATATTTCAAAACCAGGTTTCAAAAGAAACTTGTGACTAACTTATTCATTTATGTAATATAAAAAGTTAACCAGCATTACCAAAATTCAAATCTGTATCCTTACTATTGCTGCCAAAATTATTAAATAACAATTTTTACATGTGTCCACAAACTGTAAGTAAGTACCCCTTTTGCAAGAGGCCACAAAAAATCAGCCATAGCAAATAAAGAGCTGCAGTTTTGTAAAATGGCTTTTCAAACCATGAGGAACCTTCACCAAAAATTTGATAATATTTAGAGATGGTCAGCTGGGGACGATTGTCAAAACTGGACCACTTGACATGGAATGACCCTGTTAGCTGTTATTGATTGGTCAGTGAAAAAGAAGGGAACAATGATTTTGTTGTGCATCAAACCACACCACACATTCTCTCTAATTTTTTCCCAGGCAAAGTATGGATTTTCTGAGCCTGCAACAGAATTATAATTATATCTTTCTATTTATGTGAATCGTGTTACTGCATGTTTATAAAGATCTTGAAATTAAAATATTGATTTTACATATTAAGAACACATGAATGATGATGATTCTATTACTTTATACTTTGGATATTCATAAATCACAATAAGAAATAATTTTTCATGTATTATTAACAATTTATAAACTCGACAATTGCTGTGATATTATAGTTCACATGTGAAGCTGTGGGTACCTGCTAGTAATAAAGCTGTTCAATGATGCAAATTATTAACAAATTAGCTAAATTACTAACAAAGGAAGAGTTAAAGAAATATACTGGACTATGATTAGTAAATGTGAAAAATAATTTCTTGAGGATGTAATATGGCATACCTCTTTTCCATTCTATGTTGATCAAAAGTCATTATTTCTCTCTTTGAAATAACTGATTATGTATCTCTCCCCACCCCCAAAAAAAAAAAAAAACAATCTCATAATTATGTTACATATTGTATTGGAATTCTGATTTTATATTCCATATTTATTTATTTATATTCATAATCTGTTAGTTTTCTGTTGACTAAGGTTTGGTCTTTAACTTAAGACCTGTAGTTTATTTTGATTATACTAACTGTTTTTATTGTATTCACAATTGATTGGTGGTTGTAGCTGTAGTACATTAAGAACTGTTTCAGATGTTGCATTAAGCTTCCTTGTTCTGTTCATTCATTTTCTTAATCCTCTTGTTGTTTATTTATAGGTATAGTTCATGTGTAAGTGTAATAAAACACTCAAACTGACTGAATATCTGTTTTTCCATCAAAATATTCAATTTATAAAACATGTAGATTTAAAATATTTTAATCAGTAATATGTAATGTATTTATTCCTGTATTGTTTTATTTTGTGTTGTCTTGTGTGTGTCATAATCTTGACCATAAATTTACATTATGTGAACATGTTTTGAAACAATTTTATTCTTTTAGGGTGAATATTCAAAGTAATCAATAAAGAAATATTTGTATTAAAATAAAAGAATGTTATAAAATGAAGATATGGAAGATTCTTGTGAAAAAGAGGTAGCAGATGAAAATGTTATTGATCGTTCATTTTTTGATGATGGATTTTTTTCATTTGTTAGACCCCATGAAGCTCCAGTGTTTGAGCCTTCAAATGAAGAGTTCCATGATCCAATGCGGTACATTAATAAAATTCGTCCAATTGCTGAAAGATCTGGCATTTGCAAAATCAGACCACCAGCTGATTGGCAACCACCATTTTGCATTGATGTAGACCACTTTAAATTTACTCCACGTATTCAGAGACTAAATGAGCTTGAAGCAAAAACAAGAATAAAATTAAATTTTTTGGACCAAATCGCTAAGTTTTGGGAGTTACAAGGTTCACAATTAAAAATACCTGTAGTTGAACGACGGGCTTTGGATCTGTATACTCTTCACAAGTTGGTTCAAGATGAAGGTGGTTTGGAGATTGTTGCCAAAGAAAGAAAGTGGTCAAAAATTGCTTATCGTATGAATTTTCCTTGTGGTAAAGGTATTGGAGCAGTGCTGAAGAGTCACTACGACAGAATTCTTTATCCATATGATGTGTTCCAGCAAGGAAAATCACTACCAAAGGAAAATAATAAACCTATAAACCTAGGTTATGAAAATGACAAGGAAGACAGAGATTATAAACCTCATGGAAATCTAACAAAACAGGGTGGAAAAATAATAGAAACAGATAGCATTAGAAGATCAAGTACAGAATCGTCCAAATCATCTTGTTATAGTGAGGAAATGGCTGACAATTGCTCTAAAGAGAGTGATAATAATAAAGAACTAAAGAGATTACAGTTTTTTGGAGCTGGTCCAAAAATGGCAGGATATAATAAAAGAAAAAGAGATGATGATGCAGACAAGCCAAAGAGTAATAAAACTAGAGGAAAGAAAGCAGTCTATGATTTTGACCCCTTGGCTAAATATGTATGTCATAATTGTGATAGAGGGGATATGGAGGAGTCTATGTTACTTTGTGATGGTTGTGATGATAGTTACCATATGTTCTGTCTGGTCCCACCACTTTCAGAAATACCAAAAGGTGATTGGAGATGCCCTAAGTGTGTTGCAGAGGAAGTTAGCAAGCCTACTGAAGCATTTGGTTTTGAACAGGCTCAAAGAGAATACACTTTACAACAGTTTGGAGAAATGGCAGATGAGTTCAAATGTGATTATTTTAAGACGCAAACACATCAAGTATCTACAGAACTTGTGGAGAAAGAATTTTGGCGTATTGTGTCATCAATTGATGAAGATGTCACTGTTGAATATGGTGCTGATTTGCATACAATGGATCATGGTTCTGGGTTTCCTACAAAGCTTATGTTCAAAGAAAATGAAGAACCACATCCTCTCTTAAAGCAATATGCTGAGTGTGGATGGAATTTAAACAACTTACCTATTCTTAAAGGCTCAGTTCTTGGTCATATCCCTGCAGACATTTCAGGAATGAAGGTTCCATGGATGTATGTGGGTATGTGTTTTTCTACATTTTGTTGGCACAATGAGGATCACTGGAGTTACTCAATAAATTATCTTCATTGGGGAGAACCAAAAACATGGTATGGTGTACCAGGTAGTAGTGCTGAAAATTTTGAGAAAGCAATGAAAGCAGCTGCACCAGAATTATTTCAATCACAGCCTGATCTTTTGCATCAACTTGTCACTATTATGAACCCAAATGTGTTGATGGAAGCAGGTGTACCAGTGTGTCGAACTGATCAACATGCAGGAGAATTCGTTGTTACTTTTCCTCGTGCATATCATGCTGGTTTCAATCAGGGTTATAACTTTGCTGAAGCTGTAAATTTTGCCCCTGCAGACTGGTTGAAAATGGGACGTGAATGTATTAGCCATTATTCAAATTTGCATAGGTTCTGTGTTTTTTCGCATGATGAACTTGTTTGCAAAATGGCAGAAATTCCTGATGATCTAGAACCAAAAATTGCGGCTGCAACATATCAGGATATGTTGCAAATGGTTGATACTGAGAAGAAGTTGCGTAAGTCTTTATTAGAGTGGGGTGTTTATATTGCTCAGATGGAATCATTTGAATCACTTCCTGATGATGAAAGACAATGTGAGGTATGCAAAACTACATGCTATCTGTCTGCTGTTAGTTGTCCTTGCATTTCTAAACAGTTAGTTTGTTTACGACATTACAACAGTCTTTGTAACTGTCCACCAGAAAGGCATGTTCTTCGGTATCGATTTACTTTAGATGAGCTTCATGTGATGTTGCAAAAGTTAAAGATGAAAGCAGATTCTTTTGACACCTGGGTACTGAAAGTGAAAAATGCTTTAGATGGTACCAGTTCAAAAACAATAGACCTGGATGAATTAAAAGAATTAATGACAGAAGCCAAGGAGAAGAAATTACCTGATTCAGAATTATTAAAAACTCTTTTTATAGCTATTGAACATGCAGAAAAATGTTCAAAGTTGGCACATACCTTAATCTCCAAATCTGCTGTGGCAAGATCATGTTCGAAGCAATCTAAGTTTAAAGTTACTGTCAGAGAGCTTACTTTATTTTGTGAAGAGATCAGTAATTTAGCTTGTAAAATAAAGGAAGAAAGTGCAGTAAATAATCTCTTAGCTAGTGTAAAAGAATTTCAAAAACAAGCAGAAGAATTAGTCACAGAAGAAGTAGTGGATTCAAAGTTGATTGAAAGTTGTATTGAAAAGGGTAACCAACTAGATATAGAATTAGAAGAACTTGAAAGCTTAAAAATCAAATTAGAGAAAATGAAGTGGTTGGAATGTGTTAAATTATTAAAGGAAAACCCAGAAAAAGTTACAGTTGAATTTTTAAGAATTCTTAAATCTGGTAATCCTCAAGATATTTTATCCGATTTAGGTGTAGAAATACCTGACATTGAAAAATTGTTATTAGCTATAGATCACTGGGAGGAAAAAGCTAAATCCTGCCTTTCATGTAAATCTCAGCAGACTATTTCTGAAATAGAGAACCTCTTAAATGAAGCAGAAGTGATTCCAGCTTCTCTGCCAAGTAAAACTCCTCTCCAAGATGTTTTAAAGAGGGCAAAGGACTGGAAATCAAATGTTGAAACAGTTATGAAAGCTGAGTTTTACCCTTATTTGGATTTACTAGAAGATATTGTCACTAAAGGAGAAAGTATTCCTGTACATTTAGATGTGCTTCCAGAATTGCAGCAGCAGGTTCATGCTGCTAAGATGTGGATAGAAAGAGCTGCTCGAACCTTTCTTAGAAAAAATTCACCATTTTCATTAATGGAAGCTTTGTCTCCTCGCGATGAAGTAGGTATGCATACCTACAGAATAAAGAAAAGAACTTTGAGAGACAGCAGTTTGTATACACCCAGTTCTTCAGTTTCTGGAATTAAGTTATCTGGCAGTATTAATCCTGAAGAAGTTATAGAAGCATTTAGAAAAGCACAGGAAAATGAAATGAAAATAATGTGTCAGCTAAGGGTTAGTAATGTTGGTAAGAAGGTTAATGCTAACTCTGAAACAAAATTTTGTATATGCAGACAGGTTGCTTCTGGTGCAATGACAGAATGTACTCTTTGTAGGGAGTGGTTTCATAACATATGCATTCCTGGATTGAGAAAAGGTAAAGTCGCTTTAAATGAAACAAAGTTTTTGTGTCCAGTTTGTTTGCGAACACGTAGACCACGACTGGAATCAGTTCTTGCACTTCTAATATCCTTACAGAAAGTTCCTGTTCGTCTTCCTGAAGGTGAAGCATTACAAAGCCTTGCCGATAGAGCTGTAAACTGGCTACAGAAAGCCAGAAAACTGTTAAAAAATGAAGAAATGCAAAACGCTTTATTAAAAATAACTAAAGCTCAGGAAATTGCAACTACTAATGAAAAAATTGAAATTAATCGAACTGGTTTTACAAGTAAGCAGGAAAAGAGATCAGCTACCCTATTGCCTTTGAATTCCATTTCCACTGATTCTCAGGCTGATAAGAGCAAAGAGCATCTGTTACCATCAGATGGTTTATCACAAAAAGAAGTGTGTTATAGTGATTTGGATTTGGATCCACCAGTATCAGCAGCTCGATTGGGTTTAAAGAGATCTAAATCTGTGAATAAATCTCCATTAGTGAATGTGTTCACTGAGGATCTACCATTAATAACACTTTCACATAGTGGGCGTTTATTGCTGAGAGAATTGGTGACTGAAGGTGATTTAATGGAAGTAACGCTGGATGAAAGGGAACAGATGTGGAGAATCCTTCAAGCCACTAAACCTTGTACACTAATGCAAAAAAGGGATCAGCCTGTTATAAAAAAGAAAAAGAAAATTGTTGACTTAATAGAGGATAGTGAGGAAGCTTGTGCTGCATCAAAGTGTTTGCATCCATCATCTGGTCGTGATGTAGTTGACTGGGTACAGTGTGATGGTGGCTGTGATCAGTGGTTTCATATGCACTGTGTTGGTCTTCATAAAACTGATATTAGTGAAGATGAGGATTATATTTGCAAACAGTGTTCACAGTCTCAAGACGAAGAAGTAGAATTTATTGAAGAAGAAATTGATTTATCACTTGTTAAGACAGAACCACATTTAAGTACTTATGATATTCAGATGGAGGAGGTTCAAGACCAAGATCCTCTCAGAACTGATGATATTTTGCTGAATGAAAGTGTCACTACTTCTCTGCCTGGTAAACAGCAAAATGTTTAAAATTTAGTGAATAAATCCATTCTGTTGAGACGGTAAGTCATTTAATCTTGTACTCTTTATTTAATAGTGTATGATAATAGTCAAATTATGCTAATATTTTTGGTAAAGATGTGCATATTCTAGTATTTCATCTCGCATCTGAAATTGTGTATTCTGTGAAAATAAAGCTGGTAGTACTGGATTGTTTGTTGTGTGTAAACTAAAATTAAAGATAACCAAATATCTATGAATGCTACTGGATTGCAGGTTTCTTATTAAAAGCAGACATCTTAAATTTGATTGAATAATAATATTGCTGTACCACACTTGATTCTATAAATGAATATTTGATATTGAAATAAAAAGAGATTGTTTAATTCTAACTCTTGTAATAATTCTTTATACAAGATAGTATGCATAAACCGTACTTATACAGTTAAAATTTACTGTAACGTACTCCACTAGGAACCATTATAATACAGGAATCTAGATTTTAGAAAGTAGTGATTTCTTTAAAGAGTTTTGCCTTTATACTTACCTTGAGATGATGACTAAGTTTGACCCTCAAAAACATTGTTAAAAGCGGCAAGTAATCCTATATGCTATAATTTTGTTTATTTTTGGCACTTACTATGATCAAAAAACAACATTCATAAAGTACAGAAACTTGGTTCAAACATATTCAGTGCTGTAAGAGCGTAAACTTTTGTGTATTTAGAAATATCTTGAACAGTAATTTTTTTAATAGTTTTATATCACTTTTTTTATAACTAAAAATGACGTTTCTTATGAAAATATTAGTCTTAAGTCCACAATGTGATTATTAGCAACATAGTTTCTAATACTATTTCAAAGATTTTAGTATATCGGAAAGTAGTTAAGTCTTGATTATCTTTCTTTGGCTCCATTAGAATCTATAGTATGCAATTCATTATTTTCTTTCATATGTGTAGTAAAATCAAATCATTGCTCATTGGACAATACTCTTGATTCCAGGCTATCAGAGGAATTTTGATCTTACAAAAAATAAGAAATAAGTTTACCTTTAGCAATAATTTAAAAGAAGTTTTTAATTTGAGAGATTTTTGTAGGTATTTTTTACTAAACGATTGATTTTGAATAAATTTAACCAATGATTTTTAATTATTTAACAAAAATTTCCAATAAACTAAAGCAGTAATTTTATGATAAACAGAAGATAAAAGTAAACTACTTATACATGGAGCCATTGTCTGCAATTGGTTTCCTGATTGCATCATGGGGTGGGAGTGAAATTTTGTACTCTTAGTTTGCGTAAAGTAGTTTTTTTTTTAATGTGATTTGCAGTTTTATAAACACAAACACTGTTTTAGTTTTTTACAATCATTTTTAACTGATTGTATGTTATGTATTCTTAACAATATTTTTCTCATGTTAAGTGTGTGTTTTATTGCAAGTGTTTAGTCCAGTGTATAATTACTAAATTTATAATATTAGAAAAGTTCATTAATTTACTTACTTCTGTAAGAATATTGCCTTACTTTGTTAACTTTTTGGTTTTTTCAAATAAATTCATAAACAAAAATCACTTGTCCTTAACCCTGTATGTCTCAATTTATTTACAAATTATAGTAGTTGTAGTCAATTTTTGCAATGTATATCATTTAATTTCTTGTTTAATAAGTCTTCAATTTAGCTGTGTAGAAGAAACTTGAATGTTTTTATAGGACTCTAATGTTTAAAAATATTTTAGCATATGCCTTGCTACAAATTAATTTAGTTCTTTTTAATTATTTGTGGATGTAAAAATTGAATCATTTTGTGTACTTACAAAGTATACTAATCTGATTTTATTTTTTGTGTTTCAGCTACTATGTCTATAAGTTGTATGTTATAGTCCAATTATGATAATGATTAACCAGAGCAGCTTAAAAAGTGTAGGAAAGACTATATTCAGTTAGCTAATATGTAACATTTATCTGTATTCATCAAAGTGTTCATTTATTGTATTAAGTTCAGTTTATTTTTCTTGATATAAAAAACTTATATTGTAAATAATTTGTATTTTGTATATTAATATGTTAATGTTAATTAATCCATGATATTAGAACAAATTATAAAATTGAAGTATAAATTGCGTAAAAAAAACTTAGTTGATAGAACTTAGTGTAAATAAATCAGCTTAATTAAGTCTTAATTTATTGATAGAAAAAGTGTTTTATGTAAATACATGTATGTTATTTTTCACGTGAATATTATGTCTGAAGTACTTTAGAACTTCCATTTCAAAATTTTTAGATAATTTATTGATCTTGCTTTTGTTATCAATGATTTTATAGATCTGCCTTTTAGCAACAAATTATGATCTAATTGATAGTACCTGTAACTCACAATCCATATTTAACTAAATTTATTATTATTACTGACATACACATACACACACACACACACACACACACATATATATATATAATTTCTTTTTGTAATTTTTCATGTATATTGTGTCCTAACAACACGTCTGTAGTGGTCATCCTTAATTTTGTAGCATTCCGTAAGAAGGAGCAGCCCTCCATTATTAATTGACCATACATTGATCTTTATTACTGGCTATTTGTTGTATTTAGTAATATAACTGAATACAATTAATAATAACCATAAAATATTTTAAAGGATAATTTAAATAAACGTTGGCATGACTAATTAGCTGGAATTTTAGAAACCATCACTTTAAATCAATATTGTAAATAACAAATTGTGTCAATCAATAACAAATAGTTTCTTGTTAAATTTTCTTTCTCTTGAAAGTTTTTAAAAAATTAGAAGTCAATAATATTGAACCAAAAATAATTTTCTGTAAAATTAAAAATTAAATTCATGATTTGTATAATTATTTTTACTGCATAAAAATGTTCCAAAGAAAAGCACATTTAAATAAATATTTTAAACTAATGATAATGTGTAGAATTATTTAATATACAGTTTTTGTAATTTAAACATTTTTCAAAATATTGTTTTATAACTTGTTTGTAATATAACTTACCAAAACTTTTTTGTGCTAGAATGATTTCATTGTTTAAAAAGCAGTTAACATGTAGATATCGCCACATAAGCTTGAAGCTTGTGCATGGGATATGGAAATGTAGTGTATGAAAAATACCATACCTGATTGGGATTCGAACCCAGGACCCCCAGATGAAAGGCTGAGACGCTACCACTTGTGCCACAGAGGCCAGCACGAGTGGCATTTTGTTATAATGCATTCTATAGTGTTTTTCAAGAAGCCATTTTAAGAGAGATTAATTTAAAAAAGCTTATAAAATGTAATTTTAAATTAGCATAAAGATCTTTTTTAATTCTCTTTAGTATGTTTTATTTGAAGGTGCAAATTAAAAAAATCATGATATGAACTAACCTTTGCTCTATTTTTTCTCCTGATATTGCTAATGGATCTTTGGTACACATGGTACTGGTATTTGGATAGATTTTCAAACATGTTTGTTGTTGGTGATATATTTGCTCTAAATTGTGTTTTTATTGTAGGGTGTTGTTTTAATGTGATGTAATTTGTTTGTTTTATGCTGTTGTTTAAAAAGTGATCTAACAAATATTCAAAATTTGAAGAAAACCTACCACAAGTAATACTTGTACACAACTTTTTTTAATTATCCTATATAACATAAACTTTCAGCATTCAAATCGATGCTGTATAGACCATTGTGTACAGAGAATTGTGCTGCACAATTTCCACTTTTGAGAAAAAAATTACCATAATAAAATCTTTATGACTAGTGGAGATAATAGAAGATGTTGTATTTAGCAGATAAAAACAACAAACTCCTAGATAGATTTCAGAATAAAAAATAGGATAGAATGAAAGATAGTAACAAAGTTATAGTGCTCACATTAATTACTACATTGAAAGCATTGCCCACAAGTTCAAAAAAGTGGTTGCAGTTGAACAAGAAACAACTAATAAAATGTGATGTATAGAAAAAACTTTTACAAACAGTCAAATGTTTAGAGTTTTCTGATTTTTCCTGCAGAAATTTGACTTCTCTGTAAATAATAAATTGTATGAAGTATTAACAACACTGTTTTACTAAAAGCATATGAAAATGCTTTACTCCACTACTGGATGCTGTTTTGGTAATAGTATCATTGAAAAAAGTCATAAAACCATTCATCAACAACATGAAAATCTTATTGACAAACTGTAAAGGATTAGAGCTTTACATAATTGAAGCTATACAAATTATATTCTAATGAATAAACACAATTTACAATGTAAGTTCTTATTACACATAATCTTAAAAAAGTGTTCTGTAATCAATGTTAAAAAATATTTTATATTTTTTTTACCAAAATTCAAAATTTTTAATTTAATTAAAATTATTAGATTTATTATTTTTTTCCTTACATAAAGCCGTCATCCATTAACATTTGTAAATGTTAGATTATCTAAGTTGCCCCAGATGTTAATTTGCAATTATTTAGATCATTCTCTTATTGTATAAATAGGATTACTTTATTCAAGGGTATTAAGTTTGGAGGAAATACAAAAAAAAACATTGTCTGATATTAAATTAAAGAAAAAAAAACTATTTGCATTTAATGTCTAATGTCTGGTATTAAATTTTCTGTTGCTGCCCAATAGTCACTAATTTGTTTTGTAACAAAAGATTTGACTGCAAATCTTCTGAAATTTTGCAAAAAAAATTTAAAAATTCAACTCCAGCAATTATGTGAGTTACAGGGACTGCAATAAGAGGTCATTCTGTTTTTGTTGTGTTCCATGTTTTCATTTAAACCATTGAACCTGTTCCTATTTTGTTGTTGAGAGTTTATTACTGTTTTTTGCAGTTATATTCTATTTAAAGTATTTCTGCTGTTGCATCAAACCGGCTCTAGTCTTTCTTGAGTAGGTTTGCAAGAGCTTGTGTAAGGCTGTATAATAACTATAAAATGATGATGTATCAAAGAATGTTATAGACATAAAATTTTCTTATTAATTTTTCTTACTTAAGCTACATTTAAACAGGAAAAACATTGCTCCAAGGTATATTTTGAAAGTATTTCTGAATCTTGAAGTTTTAATTAGAGCTAGCAGCAAATTATTAGTTTTATCAAAATTTATTACCGTTAAAAATTTAGGTTGTTGCCGTAACATACAGACTTAATTTATGTATATGAGTATGTATTAAAGTAAACCATGTATTTGTGAAAAATGTTTAATTTTAGAAGAAAAAAGATAAATTATTCTTAAATTGAAAAAGCTGCAGCAGTAATATCTCTGCTGCCAGGGAAAAAATTGAGAAGTCAAATTTTAGGATTTTTCCTTAAAGAAAAATAATTTCAACTACATATAAAATGAAGTTTTCCTAACTTTTTTATGTACTGAAATTTAAAGTAAAGGGTTGAATTTAAATATGTTGTACTATTACTTATAAAAAAATAGGTTTGAGTTATCTGGTTTTGCACAAATATATTGATTGACTTGTCTTGATCGACACCAGTAAATTAGATCACATATGAAGGTATTATACACTTTTTTAACTCATTTTAAAATCTACAAAAGTGAAGAAAATCAAAATTGGTTCTAAATAACTTCACATTTACTACTTTAAATCTTCCAAATATAAACTCTTAACATTATTAGAAAAAGCACTGTTCACAAAATACATACTTTTATAGTGAAAATATTTTGCTACATAATGTTGTTTTGAAAATACATTTGTGTCGCTCATTTATCAATGTTTATTATGCTCACTTATATAGTGAGAAATCATTTTCTACACAAGTTAGTTACTTTAACATACAACATAAACATAGAAAACAATTTAATATGACAGTCATGAAAACTGTATTATTTACATTGTCAATATTATGAAAATTATCAATGAAAATGATACAAATTCACTTAAAAATAGCATGTTCATAATATTTGAAGATTCACAACTATGAGTAACTTTTTCAAATCACATGATAGAAGTTCAGTTATTTCCAACATTTGTGTCACTGTCATCTAAGTCAGTGTGAACATTCTTCAGTTTTGTGTCAATCAAAAGTCCTTTATAGAGTGAGTGGAACATTGGGTCGATAAGAGGAAGCAAATCTATAAGTTCAATTTTATTTTATTTTGTTATTTTACATGATCCATTGTACAGCTTGTCCAGTGCTACTGCTGGCTTCAGATGTCCTCCTCTTTTTAAATTTAAAATGTGGAATGGTTGTGCCTTATTTAATGTTATCTTTAATGAATTTCTCCAAATTTGCAACTGTAGCTCAACCATTGTATTTCTGACCTGAGAATCTTTCCTCCACATTCATTTTTATTTCTTAATACTAGCTGTTGTTTCAAAACTGATCCAAAATAATAAAAATCACCACCCATTTCATCCACATAAAATTTGTTTTTACGTAATTTACAACATACAAATTTGTACCAATCTTATGAATGAGCATTCTAAATCAGTCTTTTTCTGTCTGCAGCAGAATGATCATAGTCATATTCGAGATGCGTATGACCTGTTACCATGAATTTGTGGTAAATATACTGAGGATGCATATTTTGCTGTTAAATACAAAATAGGAATTAGCATAAAAATTACTATTTTGCCCTGGGTATGTATCCAATTATAAGACAACATGTTTGGCATCCTTTGGTAAATCATCAATAAGTTTTAAAAGACAAAGCAATATCATTGGCACCACTATTGGTAACACATTCATGCCATGTAAAACACTTTACCTCTTTTGTTGCACAGTTATGAGCAGTTAAGTTAAATAAACACCCATAGTTGTCTCTCATAAAATGCCTCAGATGTTTTAAGATAAAGGTATGTAAGACGTAGATCAAATGAAAAAAACTTTGCGGTTAAGATGTACATTTGCTTTTGTTTTGTCCTCTCTTTTTTCTCATATGTATCATATGTAGTTTTTTGATGCTCTTCTGAAACAGTCTTGTCCTTTCCTTGTCTTCTTTACTTACTTCAGTTCATTTTTTTTTAGAATGTCACACTTGTTGTACATATCAACTTTAGGTTTCTTGTAAGATAAATTTAGAGAATGAAATATGTCTTTGTAAATATTCCTTGATAGAGAATTTATTGTTCCAATTTTGTACAGCTCATACCTTTTGTGAGATTTAGTTGGAATATATTTTTCATTGTGGTTTATCAGGTGCAGTGGCTTTCATAAGCCAGGAAAGATAATATATGTTTTTTTAACATCATCTGGAACAGATTCAGACCATTTGTTCTTAGGTGATTTTCTTCCTGTATTGCCTAATGCTGGTATTCCAGAATTACTACTGGATAGTTTATTTTGCACTGCTAAGTCTATGAAGCATTTAGTTTTCCCTAATACTGTCTGAAAACAGCCTTTACAAACTGTTCTCTTATGCCATTTATTTCCAGGTAATAGGTACTGGTAATGAATCTAAATTTATAATTGTTTTCTTACATTGTGTAATGATACTGAAATGATTTTTACATGTTTCAGTGTGGTTCCTTATATACTTAACTATGATATCTTTGCCAATACCTTTATAAATTTTTTCTTTTTCCTGGTATGAAAATTTATTTCTGCACTACATGCAACAGTCAGGCAAGACTTCAACACACTTGCATCTTTTACTTTTCCATCCACTGTAATATAACTTTTCCCCATATTTCAAGCCATTTTTCTTTCATTCTATGCTCAGCGAGAATTATGTTTATGAGGAATACTTTTTGAAATCCTAATTGTTGCTTCAGTTGCAGTTTGTATGTCATTAGAGTGAAACATTTTAGTGAGAGGTTCATCATCACTAGGAGTCCAGTCGGAATCTTTTGCTATATCAGCTTCTGCATTTTCTAAAATTTGTTCAGTATAATCATTTGTTACCTGTTCAAAATGTTCTATTGTGTTTTCAACAACATTTATTATGTTATCAATTTCTTTTTTACGTATTATTACATTGTTGTTCTGTAGATTATGGTGTTCAGAACATTCTCCATTGTAATAATGTATGTCATATGTGCTGCTGTTTAAATCATTTACAGTTGTTCCACAGATCTCAATATAATTCTGAGTAAGTAAATAAGATTATTAAGTGCTTCAATTAGGTAAGATGCATCATTGTCAAACCCTGAAGAACTTGATCTTTAACTGTTTGAATGTGAGCCTGAAGATCCAGTTGCCAACTGAACAATCATTTTTGTTCTTACTAAACATTTTGTAAAATATAACTTGTTCAATCAGTTAGAATTACATAAAAACACGTATGCTGTCACTGACAATGTAACTTTGAAGGTTACGTAGCCTTACTACTCACATGAAGCATAGAAATACTGATTTATGCAGTTTATTACTTATTCATTATCTTTTTCAACCTACTTTGACTCGCAAGAATATTCAGAACCGTTAAATGTTCTCTATCATAATTAATTAGCACTACTTCATCACTAAATAAAGACTACTTTACGAGCAAGACACTAGACATTGTCATGCACTGTTGGCATGTTTATGAGATCTGAGAGCATAGAGTAAATATAAAAGAAGTTGCCAGTTAGAAATGATGTGCAAAAGTAAACAAGTCAACTTGTCTGTTTCTCAGCATCCATCTTAAGTGTAAAATCAGACAAGCTGACTTGTTTGCTTTTCCACACACACACACACATGTTTCTTGCGTATCACAAAGAAATATTAAAAGTCCACTTGTCTTATTATTCCCAAACATAGTTGCAAACAAGCTAACTTGCCTACATTTTCACAGGTATTAAAATAGTATGTAACTTAAAAAATTCTTGTTTGTTTCTTCCCAAACAATACTAATGACTTCAAAAGTAGCTGCAGCTATAGGCTGTTTTTGACAAATGCTGGCTTGTCTATTTTCCCCAGCAGCAGAGATATTTTTTTCATTTTCAATAACGTAATTTTCCAAGCAAATGTAGTCCTAATCACATTTTTCAATAAAGAATCAAAGAGATAAGCTTTACATAATCTTTTTTTTTGTTAAATTATAATTACTATTTCACAGTATTACTTTACTAAAATTAGTGGTGTTGATTTATAGGTACTGTTAGAATTACTATTTAAAGAATTATTGTCTTATTAGTGTGTAACTTCATTGTGTTTTGTAAAATTTCTGTATATTGTCTAAACATATTGATTAAGTTTAATTTATACTGAATTTGCTGTGATAAACTGCCTTATGGTAATGTACTTGTATTTATTTACTTTTATTTCTTTCTTTTTATAAAATTAAAATCTTTGCTTTTAGCTTAAAACTATAATGATGTGACAGAATTCTTCATATTGGGATTTTCATTAAAATCTAACTAATACTATTTAAGGAATCTTAAATCAGGTATTGAGTTGATTGAATATGTTCCATTTTAGAATATGGTTAAGTATTAATGTGTGCTACAGTGGCTGATAAAACACTTAATTTTTTTTTCAATTGCAACACTTCAGAACAGTTGTCTTTCATTTAGCTAAGCAAAATTTAAAAAAAATTTCAAATCAAAAAATATCTTCTGTTCACAAAACCACTCAAAATTTTGAGTGGAGACAAAAAATCGCTATTTTTTGTCAATTTTTATAATTAATTAATCTCATTACTGTCAAAATGCTATCGATCCTAATGTGAAGTTTGGTATATGAGGAACAATTAAAACCTGTATTTCAAAATATTTATTGTGTATGCAAAAAAATATAAAAAGTATGTTATAAAACACATAAATTTTCATAAAAATTGCAATATTTTGTAATTTCTTTCAAATTTACTTTTTCATCTTTAATAAATAAATGTTACTAAACCTTTACCATTTATAAATTGTAAACATATTTTCATTTCCAATTTTTTATTCAAAAGAATACATGTTAAAGTCAGATTTTTGGGAAAATTTGGGCATAATAGATCTTGATAAGAACGTTGTCTTGATGATCCCATGTTTGCACCACCCATGATTTTGCATTTGCACCACATATTTTGAGATGCTTCAGTCACAAGTTTGACACACCTTTCAACAGCATGGGTGTGACAAGGGAAGCTTTGGAAATCCAGTGTGCCAGTCTGTATTAGATTTTTGATGTCCTCATCTATAATATTCCTTAATAATGGAGGAGGAGAAATATCTCAATCAAGTCGTATTGATGTAGTCAGTTGCTTCAAAGTTAGAGTTCTGAATAGTCTTTCTGTTGGAAAGTGATAAAGCTTTCAATGCTCGGTGGAGCCCCAGTTTTGTGATAAATCCTTTCTCATTCACAATCATTGCAAGAATCAAATTTTTAGGATGAGCAAAGGAAGTGTTTTGCTCAGTTATTACTAGATTAATGAACTGTGGTAAATTCTGAGTTTAGCACCGTGATGTTCTCATGAATTCAAAAACTATCCTTGGACCATCTGTAAAATGTTTGCTGGTTTTAATTTTGTACCAGATAGGCATGTAACATCTCAAAATAAATTGTATCAACTGCCTAATTTCATCAGTAGGTTTTTTTAAGCTCATGTGTAGTCTGAGAACTATGCCGTCGTCAACCATCTAGAGTATGAAAGTAGATCTGGATCACAAGCTGCCAAATCTTCTGAAATTGTATAGAATTTATGGCAGCAGAAATATCAAGTAGTATAATTGATTCTTGCTCAGCATTTTCCTGTCAACTTGAGGAATGGGGAGTTCAACGTGTTCAAAGCAAACCAATGGAAGTTTTTCTTGGCCAACCAGTTTCCTGATTTGGCCCACTGAAGGATTTAGATGATGTGCAAACACCATCTAAATGATGAAATAGGTAATGGAATGGCAATTAATTGTAGTGCAGAAGACATATTAACCACTGCAGTGGTCTCCTAACGTGCAATTTGATCTGATAACACCTTTTTCCAACCAGTTAATTGCAATTCCATCACTCCCAATCATTCAAGTTCTTCAAGGGAAATTTGAAATGTAGTCAAATGGGAAATTATGTTAGAAGCTATTTCTTTAGAAAGTTCTGTAGATGGAGAAACATGGCTGAATATTCAGACCTGGGTTCTTATGTAGGGAATATAACGGCAGTCCTCTTTTTCAGTTCTGCAAAAACGTTTTGAATTAATTTCTTTCATCACCATCGTATCATCTTTTCTCCCACCATAGTACAGACCATGTAGTGTTTCCTTAATAGATGTCTCTCAAAATCGTTTCCGTTATAAGTTTTTTCTCTTCTTATTTTGTTTTTGTCACAGACAGGGGAAGTGCCTGGTTCATTTATCACATTGTAATCTTGAAGGACAGATGACACAATTTCAGCTGTTCTCAGTCAGAGGCTCCATAATGATCACTGACTAATGATATTTTTAGATTGATCTGCTATAGCTTTTTTGATTGGTGCTGCACTGAGGCTTGAATAGTTCACCATCATTAGCATCATCTAAGACACTAGAATCTCCACTTAGTTGTATCTATTCAGTGTCAGAATATTCAGGTTTCACTCAACATACTTTGGTGGTGTTGGGGGTCTTCACTGTTGGTTTTTGTCAAGCTCTTTTGCTATTTATGTTTTTCCTGCAGTTCCAGTAGTGATCCAATCTTTTCCAATCCATACTTTCTTTGCAGTAAAATCAAATTTAACTCAATTGCAGGAATTTGTTTGATTTTATCTCAATAGCAATTTATTGAAATATGTGTATTCACACAAGTTTGAAATTTTTTTGCAAGTGCAGTTCACGACAATTAACACATTTACACACATGCTGCTACATTGAAAAGCAGAGCAGATTCACAATCAAACTTGTAATTTTTTTTTTTTGACAACTTTCTTATCTTATAGTACTTAGTATTAATCAGCTGTACTACCCTATACTCTTGACACCACAGGAATAGAAGCGTTATCATACAAATACTTAATCTTCCTAGCCATTGTTCCATCCATTCTACAAAAACCTTTCCTTTTGTTGGAGCATAGTGATATCTCTTATTTATTTTAGAAGCAGCACATTAAGACATCTTCATAATTAGGAAGCTTATTTGGCAAAAAAATTTCTTGGATTACTGAATTTTGGGCACTCAAAATCCTTTCTTGTAATGATTTTCTTGGAAGTAGCCATTTTTACCACAATTTTCTATGTCTACAAGATGTGAAAACAAAGCCAAATTCTAAGCAATTCACTGTCACATTAACAACTGCTAACAATTGATTGAAAAACAAAAGAAATTTGCAAACTGACAGGGGATATTTCCATAGCAACATGAATGAGTCGCCAGTGTAGCATGCAGATCCCATCAAACCTGTAAAAAAACTGATGTGTGAATGAAATAAGAAATACCTATTTCTGTACTTGCATTGTAGAAATTTTCTTGCAGTTCCAGTGATCCAATCTTTTCCAATCCATACTATCTTTGTAGTAAAATAAAATGAAACTCAATTGCAGGAATATGTTTGATTTTATCAGAATAACAATTTATTGGTAAAATAGCATGTTTCATATGCTATTTTTACCATTACATTGGTTAATGTTCAAAAATCATTGATTTCAATTTTTTTGTGTACCCCACTGCTGAAACTTCACATTAGGACGTATAGCATTTCGATAGTAATAAGTTTATTAGTTATAAAACTTATTGAAAAACAATAAAATTTGCCGTTTTTCAAAACTTAAGTGCGATGCGTGTGGAAGATATTTTTTGATTTGAAAAACATTTTTTCATTTTGCTTAGCTAGGCGAAAGGCAACGTTTCCAGGATATAGTGGTAAAAAAAAATTTTTTATCCCACCGTAATTCATACATATGTAAAAAATCCTAAAATGTATTAACACTGGAGCAGTGGCACCCTCTATAGTAACATGAGTGGTGGCACCAATTCTAATAGATCTAATTTACTTTTTTATTGTTTTTATTTTAAAAAATCAAATAGATAAATATTTCATAATACTTACTTACCACTCTAGAGTAGAGATTTCCACAGGTATAAAATTAATACACCACATTTCACAAATTTGAATCCTCTATTTTTACAAATATCAAAAAAGAAAAACAATCATAAACAAAAATTGTTTTTTTTTTTAATCTAATCCACATTCCATAAACTTAATTTTTTACAAAATTTAAAAATACAACAGTAAAAAAATGTCACAAAAAATAATTCATCAGTAAGTGGAACTTTGAACTGAAACATAAGAGTACAAAACTACTTTTGCGTTGGTCAGTGCATGTCCCAGAGAAATGAATTTTTTATAGTATTTACAAAAATACTTAGTCTTCTGTCTTAATTGCATATAAAACACCTTTTTGATAGTTTCCACATGAAATTAGTGAGCAGTTGGTTGATGTGTAGAAGTGCCAGCTACCTCTTGTCTCTTTGTTGAACTTCTGGTGGCAGATTGGTCACCAATGATCTTCTTTTCAAGTGATCTGTCAAGCCAAGAGCTAGGCCTTTTAAATGAAGCCTACATGAAATTTTTGTACTGTTGTTAGCAGTGTATATGATTTGGGAGTTTATTCGTGTAACATTCATTAGGTCATAAAAGATCACCATAGGCCATCTTATGTTTCTTGAGACATCATAAGACATACATAACTCATCCATGAATGAGTTATGTTCATACCTTCTTTCGTGGCATTATAAAATCTAATATTCTCAAACTTATTTTCATCTGTAGAGGTATCAGTAGCATCAACGTAATTTATACTTGATGCTAAAAGTACATTTTTACCCTTTGGTACATATGACACAGGTGTCGCATTCTTCTGAAAGGCAAACATGCTAGAACCTACACGCCTAAGTTTAGTAATAAGAAATTCTGAAGCTAATTGATTTTTGTTCTTATGAACCGTTCTGACCATTGTTAATCTGTGCTCGTTATGCAGCTTTTCAATCAAAGGGAAAGAGGTAAAAAAGTCACTAGTGACATTCCTCTCTATTCCTGAAATGGGATTTACAAGTCTCTGCACTAGAGCTATTTGATGTCTGTTCTGAAAGACCCTTCAGGTTGTTGTCCATATATGGTTTCCAGTTTAAAAGATGTCTAGTGTTTGATCCATCAGTGCATAAATTTTTAAACCATTCTTATTAGGCATTTTAGGCTTGTATTGCCCAAAGCGGCAACAGCCTCAAAAATCCAGAAGTATCTCATCTGCAGTTGAGTAATCACTTACACATAATCTTTTTTTTTAGTTTTCAGTAAATTTTTCAAATGAGAGAATTTGTCAAACTCTCCTTTGTTGTCTACGGGCAAAGTTGTTGAAATGTATATGATGAAGAAGGAATAGAAAGCAACCTTCTAACATTTTAAAACAAAACCTTTCTACACCAGTATCATTTTTATCCCATAGTTGTTTTGTGTTGAGTTCAGCAATACAGTTTTGTATATTGAGATAAAAAAAAAAGGCTCCAACAAACAGCGGATTTGAGCATTTTTGCCATAGACTTTTACTCCTGGTAAGTAAATGACTATATTTGATCGTCGAGTTCTTACCATCCTTTTTGTAGGACAGTGCATTTCCAAATGTTTTGCTTATCTCCTCCAACATAGGAACATAGGAAGGAACTCTTGTATTTATATGAACTTCTTCTTCGCTTTCCTCTTCCTCTTGTTCAGTGGCTGTATTTTCATTGAGCTCTTCCATAAAATCTTCTTCATCACTGTCTGATTCAAACTGTAAATCTTAAGTCACTCAACTCTTTCTCTAAGAGCAATCTAATTCATTCTCAATCTGCCTCATTCCCCATTTTCATTAATTTTTATCATAAATAGTCAATTACATAAAAAAAACACCAACTCAATAATCACTCGAGCAATAAAAACATAATAATAAAAAGACAGTTTTTATTTAACTCACGGGAATGGTGGCACCTAGTCTAGTAGACCCGAATAACTACTGTCACAAGAAATAAACAAGTTGTTGCCACAACAATGTTCAGACGTTGACTGAAAGGCAAAAAGGACAGCTACACAGAAAAACCCGGTTTCTACTACTCACCCATCCTCTAGACATAACAAAAATAGTGGTGATAGGTATGTGAGACTTGGCGCCATTACTCCAGTGTTAAGCATGTGCCTCATAGTCAGTATTTATTAACACGTGATTAAGGTTCCTTTCTTTTTTTAAATGTGTGTGAAGGTGAGGTACACTTCCAAAACTCATTTCATTTTTTTTTCAGTTTGAAGAAATAGTCTTTTATTCCAAGTTAGATATTATTAAATGGCTATAATTTTTTAAGGTGACTAGGTGTTTTTCTCATTACTTTCCCAAACTTGGTTGTTCTTTTAACTCATAATTCAAACAGTGTATAATATCTTATATTTAATTTCTTAGTAAAGTACTGGTATCTGTATCAGTAATTGTCATTAATCAGAAATTATCATAAAAAACGACAGAAAAGGTTGACAGTAATTGCGTATATACTCTCATGTATTTAGTGTAAATAGCAGTATCGGTTATTTTTGTAATTATATTGGATTACTTAATTTTATTCAAAATTTAAATGATTGCATCTAAGAGTAACAGTAAATTAAGTTGAATGTGACATCATATTATATCTTCATCTATCACTATTCATATCTGAAGTGATATTTTTAATGTTGATAATCCATCAATAAATCTACGTAAACTATTATCAACAGGATTTTATATCAGATTAATGTGATTGCATGTAAGAAGAAATTCATACAAACAAAAAAAATTTTTCTTCTGCAGACTCAAGGATTTCACTGCTGAATAGTTACTTGCTTGAACAATATACCAGGCAGGACTGATGTATTGGGTTGAAGGGTTTTTTCATTAACCCTTGTACAGCAGTAAAACTATTGCTTATTTTCTTTTTATATTTTGATTTTAATGTTTTTAAGCTTTAGTATTTTCCCACCTGTAAGATGTGAGTCGTCAATTATTGTGTGTATGTGTGCACATGTGTTGTGGTGGCATGGTAATGTAATCTTTTTAAATAAAGTATTTATGTTTGCGTACTAACAGTATAGTTTAACCGTCTAATTTACATAAATTAACTTGAAAATATCCCAAGTATGTTTATAATTTTACTTATTGTAGGATATATTTATACTAAATTAATAATTTGAGGATTGTTAGTATAAAAAATTTTAATTTGTCATATGAAATTTATAAAAATATCGTTTTGCTATGTCAAATAAATAAATTTAAAAGGTCTCTCCATTATCCAACAAACAACATCCAGGATAGCCTAATTCAAAACAAAGTAACATCAACAATTTTTTTTCACATATCAATAAGTATATTGTAACAATGAAAAAACATACTAGTGCATATTTTTCATTTGTAATATAATACATTTTTTTTTTTTTTTTATAGTACTGATTGTTCTTTTGTTTTTGAATGTCAGTATCTCAAACTGTACTTATTCAGTGCATCGATCATTAGGCATTCATTTTTGTCCGAAATTTTTCTGTTTACTTACAAAATGTATGTAAGACTCCAGATTCTTCTCTTACCTTCTATGGCGTAAAAAGGTGTTACTGAACTACATATAGCATTTCAGAACTTAACCAGTTCATTTTAACCTGTAATTTTTCACCATAAGACTGTATGTAATACACTTCAGCATGAGAATTATGTTTTTAATAAAATTTTTTGCCATAAACATTTTTACCAAAGAGTCTTAAAGAGTGAATAACAGTTCACTGGGATTTATAGTTACTGCTTTTAATTATATAATTGATTAAATACATTTATTTATTCTGTATTTAATTTTGCAATCTAAACTCATCTTAAACAAAGCATAAGAATGTACAATAAAAGCCCATGAAAAAATAAATATTACATATTTTTTAAAGAAAATATAAAGAAAAATTAGTCAGAAAGTCTTCTAAATGAATATTAAAATTAAAAAAAGTTCAGAATATTTAATTCAAGTTTAATAAAATTCTGGTTAAAACATAAAATAAAATATTCAATTACAAATGCAAAATATATTCCACGATAATTAATGGTAATTAAATGCCTTGTAAATTTTGTAAGCAGAAAAAAAATTCAGTATAAAGAAAATATAATGTATAACAGATTGTAAGAACGCATAAAACATATTATTTTTTATTACACATTATTTTTATGGAATAGTTTGGAAAATATTATGTGACCCTACACTTCAGTTACCCCCATATTATCTGGAACATCTTTGAAGCTTTGAGGAACTGATGCGAGCACACCTTTGAAAACTAGATCCTTTTACATTGAAGGTGATCACCAATGTTTTTATGATGAGTTTCATTAGCAACTGTTTTCCTGCCATCAGGACAGTTTCTATTTTTTGCACAACAATCGCTGCTACAATTACATTTGACTTCCCTCAATATATACCTTTAAGTTCCGAGGCCATATTTGATCTGTAATTGGGTCGATGGTTGACTAAATTTATCCATAATGAGATTATTTAAAAGTAGCTATTAACACAATGCAAACATAGCATCTACGCAGTAATGATGACCATGAAATATATACTGAATGAATCTGATCCAAGTGATCAACATCATCAGCGAAACTATTGTAGTACATGACTAACTCAGGACAGATTACTTTTCATTCCACTTATTAGTTTAGTTTTTGTATATATGGCTTTTAACTTACGTATTATGAGTAGTACTAATAGCAAATGCTTTCCCCACATATGTCAAATATTTTATGTTCAGAAATCTCCTGCCACCACTGAAACATTTTTCCAAATTTTTATTTATTATCTGGTAAAGGTACTTTTTGAAAAAAATTTCTAGTTTATTATATAGTCTCAAAAGAAAGAGATTTTTGTTAACCCTTACCATCATAGAAATGTTTGAAAAAAGTTGCCTAAGAAAAAACAGTCATAATCTAAACCTTCAAAAGTTACCGTCCATTTTTCAGCAATATATTCTCTTAATGCCTGTTTGTTATCACCTTAAATGTTTCTTCTTATATAGTTAGTTATTCCTAGGCGATATCCTATAAAGCACAAGCCATAACCCAAATTTTAAAATCTATCTTATGGGTGTGTTCTGTTTCAGGAAACTTCTACTTTTGTACCATTATTGACTCATCAACAGATAGATATCTTGATGAATTGAACGAGTCATTACAATCAGTATTTGTGAGACAGATTTTACAGGTTGTATTTTATATAGTTTATCATAATTAGCTTCACCCTTTTCTAGGGATTATAGTATTATTTAGATGTAAGAATTTCAGTATCTTCAAAAATCATTATGCTAGCTATTCGCTCATAATAAGGATATTTGTTGCTGCACAACTAGCATAAACCAGTTAAACCCCATTAAAGAGTTAAAACCCATTATTATCAGTATTCTGATAAAATTCTTGAACTCCTCAGATATTAAATTAAACAGCACTTGTTAATTTTTACCGTAAAAATTGGAGTGCATAATTATATGATAAATGTTCTCATAAAAAACATATACATCAGGCCATCTAGATTGACTTCACTAATATTGGATCTAATAAACTAATTTCATATTACTTCTACGTTCATTTATAGACTGTATATCTATCTTGTTTATTTCTAATAGTGTATCATCATTAATGAAAGAAGAAACTCTTGATATATTTACAGCCATTAGTATCTTCATCATTACGTGCTTCATAATCTTCTTCCATTCCATCAATGATTCTATTCAGTTCTTCCAGAATTAGTTCATCTGAAATTATTTCAGGTTCCAGTGATAAAAATTAATGTTATGACGTTCACAAAAAATAAAATATAAAAATATCACACTGCGATCCTTATACACAACAGCTAAGAAGTTGTCATAACATCTAATTAAGTCAAAATGATATAGTACAGCATTTCTGGAACAATGTTAGGAAAACCATCTTCCTTTCCAAAGTCACCATTTGCCTAAAAACAATATAAAGAAGCTTTCTAAACTGTCTACATCAATTGCTAACACATTCTTAGTAAAAAACTGAGAAAGACAAGAGTTTATATATTAATATAAGTGTCTTTAACAGTTAGCTTAAATTATGTAGAATTGCAAAATGTATCTACTTTGCAACAGATTATCAAAATTTATTGAATTCACCAAGTGGAAGATGTCAACATAACTCTTGCAGGTTTTGTTGACATGAAGGTTATAATTATTCTGCCATGAGTTCAAAGTAATGCAAGTAGCAGCTTTGTTAAAAGGTAAAACGAAGATATGACAAAAAGGAAGAATTATAGAGTATAATTATCCATAAAACTATTCTCTGATAATCCCAAATGGCAGTAAATAATTCTTTTTTATAAACTTTTAATGCTGAATTGCTGTTCTCAAAAAACTTACATCATTGCTGCTGTCATTGTATCTGCTGGATACATGATGGAATTTCCATAATTTATCAACTTTTTAGGCGAGTATTTTGGAGAAAGGAGGTAAATAAGTAGAAGTATAACTTCTTTTTCCATTTTAATAACCAGAAACTAGCAAAATCAGGAATTTTTAAAATGTGTTTGGAACTTTGCTACATTACTAGTGTAGAGTGAACATTTACATTGCTTTATTTCAAATTGTGGTACATGTTTTTCAACAGCTTTAGACTAGGTTAAGTTTTAAAAAAATAGGTAGGTAAAAACTTGTGAAAGAAAGTGGAAGCAGTGCCTTATGGAATTCAAAGAAAAAATTACAGATCTGTTTTATGTTTTTAGAAACACAATAAGAACTGCAATAATAAAGTTGAAAGAAACAAAAATACTCCAGCAAACTAGTCACAGTCTTCATTTTCTGAAACAACTGTGTCACACCCATTAATACAAACAAAAGCACAATATTGCAGGCATAAATACTATCCACAAGACTTGCTGGTGTACTTCATCAGTCTCATTGTTTTTGTCCAACAGGGACAACAGCACTTTCTATTTGTACTTTCAGTGCTCGGAGGGTTGACGAGGAATATCAGGTTGTTGATTTAGATTTAGATCTAAATACCTGACTGTGATTCCTGGAGGCTAAACAGAAAAAAGAAGAAGGTTGTTGATTTCCAAATGAAATTTCACAAAGTCTTCCAGAAATTAACCAAGGTAAATGAGGCACAAGTGATTAGCAGTTAATTTTCTTTTGATTATTCAAAGAAACAGCTGATGTATGAGCATTTCATTTCTGTTTCCTATATGAATAACTTGAGGATTGATTCCAGTAATATTTAGGACTGAAAACAACAGAACCATCTACCACAACCATCCATCTACCTTCTAGTTCCCCTCACGACATTATAGTGGAGCAAATTTTGTCAACTGTATCTACCCCTATCATGTGTTGAATATCTTTTTTTTTCCTGTTTAGCCTGCAGGAATTACTGTCAGGTATTACTTCAGAGGATGATATATATGAGTGTAAGTGAAGTGTTGTCTTGTACAGTCTCAGGTCATCCATTTCTGAGATGTGTGGTTAATTGAAATCCAACCACCAAAGAACACCAGTATCTACGATCTAGTATTCAAATCCATATAAACATAATTGCCTTTAGTAGGATTTGAATGTTGGAACTCTCAACTTCAAAATCATCTGATCTGCAAAGACATGTTCACCACTAGACCAACCTGATGGGTATGTTCAGTATCTTAGGCTCTTTCCTGTCATCAGTGCCTTCGTCGATTGAATCATCATGTTGTAAACTTGAGATAAGCATTATGTTCTTTTTCTCAAATTTTGTGGGACATATGAAACTAGTGTTCCTTCTTTTCTGAATGGAAAAGTCTTCTCTACATTTCACTTTTTTCATCTCTTAGCAGACCTGCCATTTGTTCTTTTTTAGCATTCCCACATAAGACAAGCACAGTGTTTTTCTGATTCAGAGATCACTGAAGCAATTATCAGCAATCTTATTACGTCCCTTCTGGTTGCTTACAAAGATAAATTTCTAAATTGGTGGTATAAAACATTTTAGAACCTAGAACTGCATATATTTTGAGACCATATTTCACTGGTTTTGATGGAATATATTGACTGAATGGGTATCTGCCCCTAAACGTCTCTAAATTCTCATCTATCGCGTCATCAGATCCCACACAATAGCAAACTTTCCATTTGTTTATAAAATTTTCAAAGAAGTCATGAATATATCTTAAATGGTCAATTTCTCTTCTTTGTTGTTTACTTTCTTTATCACCAAATCTCACAGTTTGCAATGAGAATATAAACCTAAAAAGGGACATTGTTCAAATGGAAAATTTGTACTTCAAATCCATTTTTATCCCGTAAATCTTCAAGATTAATTCTTCCTGCTTTGTAGTATCTTGTCAACTATAGAAGTCCTATGAAGGCATGTATTTCCATCTTATCACTATGGTGTGCAAGCTTAGACTGAGTAATTTGGACATATGCTGATTTATACACCTAATAATCACGTCTTCATCAATGAGGCACTTCCAAGTATCCAAAATTTTAACAATTTGGGGCCTTTCATATCACACTTGGAAGCTGCTTGATTAGATTGTGCTTGGCAATTTTACTCTGCTGTCTGTAAGGAGTTTTTTCCAAGTAAAAATTTCCCTATGACCTTTTTCGCCTTCTTCTGGTGACAAATATAGAAATTACCCCTTCTTCTTCCTCAGAACTGACATCTGTGTTTCTTTGCTCCGTTCCTGAGCCTTCCTCTCATTCCTCAATTTCCTGTGAAGCATCAATGTCACAGTCTTACTCTTCTAAATCATAAGATGAAGTTCTAGGTCAAACATCATTATCCTCATCATTCATGCCATGAAATAAAAGGTGGTAGATCATCCCAATTATTCACATCAAAAACTCATTTTTGTGATGCCATCCTGTTCCTGCAATAGAGAAAAAAAAATTTAAGTACATTGTCTACTAAAATGTGGGTAAGTAGAAATAATATTCAGAGAAATTTATAGAATTAATCCAGAATGAAAGAACTATAATGAAAAAATTCCCATGTTAATACTCTCCATGTATTTCTGTGATACATGTAACAATAATTTTGGAAACAACATTATTTCTAGCAAAATTGAAAAATCTAGTCGTGACTACACTATCTAAAAGCTGAATTAGAATAAAACCATAAAAATACAGTTAAATAACTGATAAAAAATACTTGAATTTGCTGTCATTGTGTACAAGAGATAAGAGATACAAGGGTCGCTGAGTACAATGACCTTTACTTCATAAAGTCCAGTTCTACGCTGACATTTGGCTCCCCACAGGTTAAAATTAATGAGAGGTGTGTCTCCCTAGTTGTGGACATGCCTATAGTCAGAAAAAAAATTATCCCAGTGAGACAAAAACAGTAATCAAGTAATTTCATGATCTCCTCCCAGACAACACATTAATTTTAGTTGCAAATAATTTTCATATTCGAATGACAAATAAGTATTACAGTTTGAAATATACAAAAATACTTAAGATGAAATAGCTACCTTAAAACAGCATATAATTTTCTTATTTCTAAAAAGCCTTATTCTTGAACACAATAACATAACTGAAACTTTTCAGAATAGTATTGCGTCCTCATACTCTTATAATTTTTTCCCATCTACAATGGTTACATTGAGTTACGGCTTGTTTAGACCTTATAGCGAGTAATAAATATTATCTGTACCAAAGGTCAGTAAAAGATTAAGTTTATACTAATCAAAGCCATAAGTTTTATTTTTTTATAATTTATTAAATAAGTGTCATTACCTTATTAAACTAATCACCTCTATAGGATTTTCTGCACAAAAAATTCATTACATTTATGAACTATGTATAGTTCATAATATTTTATATTCACAAAAATGTCATTATCATTTATTTTTATGAAAAATTTATGTACACGACGATTTTGTTTAGGTTAATTACAGTTGAAATATCTTTTATTATAAAATGTGAATATTATTTTTTTTTTTTTTTTTTAGTTTTTTTATTCTGTTCGATAAAAATCTAACTGCAGAATTAAATGGATTAAAAACTTGTCTTAATTTGCAATTTTTTTTTTGATTGGCAGAAAGTTGTTAGAAAGGCTGGATATATAGTCATTATTATATATTTAATCTTTTCAGTTAAAAATCCATTATTGTTATGAAGTAAATTGTAGATTGAAATTCCCAAAAAATCAACAACCCAAAAATTAAGTTTTATATATATATTTATATAAAAAGGAAGCCTTCTTAAATTGAAATGATGCAAATATGATTTCTGTGTTAGAACAAGGGATCCTTTATATTCATTGGAACATTTGATAATTTTCACACATTGCTCAGTTTTGTATATTTCCATAATTAAAATCCCGTCTTTAATAACAAAAAAATAATTTTCACAAAAGTTATTCACATTTTAAATTATAAAGTTACTTTTGGCTACCTGGTATAAAATAGTATATTTATTTTATTGTTCTAGAATGCATTTTATGTTATAAAATATGCATTTTTTTCACCACAATAAAATGATTATTTTTAGTAGAAAAAGAAATAAAAAAGATGTGTATGTAGGAAGGAGGCGTATAAAATTCCTTTGTAGTGAGATTCTATGTTAAGAACAATTTTTGTTTTGAATATTTCCCATTTTAATAATTATTTATGTGAGAGTTGTTTTTAACATAAAATCATGGTAATAAAAATTTATTCACACTGTAGTCATCAATAAGCATGCCATGAAAATAAAAAATTGCCTTCATGTTTAATACCATACCTATTCAATAAATAATTGCTTCACAGATTATGACGTGAATTAAATACATTTGAACATATTTAGGTCAGTATAATCCATATGTTTCTATTATGTATTGCTCTCATAATAATAGGTTACATTACTCTCATACCATTCACATCTAACTTAGTACTATTTAAAAATATATTTCTCATAATAAAATGCTTACTGCTGACCACTATAGCCTAGAAAAATAGTACAAATACTGTTAACATAATTAGGCTACATTATAGCAGCATTGTGTGAAACCCTTGTTTTATGCATGACAAAGGAAATGTGTAAAGAGACCATTTTCTTGCCTATAGGAAAAATGTTATATTTAGTAATACAAGGTCTTTTAGTACACATTTCAGTTGATGTTAATGTCAGTACCGTTGAGGGATATGGCACATATCATACATTTGTTTTTGTGATTTATGGGAATTAGCTGTAGCTCTTAATGTTTATTGTACTCAGGTACACTACGTAGTGAGAGTTAAGAGATCACACATTGAACATACTTTCTTCAGTTTTATTGTGTTCGTACAATGTTATGGTTTGCCAAGTGTGAATTTAAATTATGTTTGAAAATTTTCAGAAAGGGAAGGGGGGGCGTTTTAAAAAAGTTATAAATGCTATTTATTCAATTGTATTGTTGAGTGTTTTGTAAGGTTTATTTTGGAGCTGAACATAATTGCATTAAGAAAAGGAAAAAAAATCAAACTTCACATTGTTCCAATTTATCTACTGATATGCACAGTGTTAACATATGAATATATAACTTAAAGTAAATGGCTTCAGAAATTCTTGATAGTGCTGTTTTGTTGATTAAACAGTAATTCACACTAAAATATGGGTTATCATTTACAGATGAAGTAGAAAACTAATAAAATTATTTTTTGTTCCAAATATTCAGATTTTAATGGAATATATGTGTACAACTTCATCCCATTCAAGTAAATGTCTTTAAAGTCTCATATATATATATATATATATTTTTTTTTTTTTCTTCATCGTATAAGTTATGATTTTTTTTCACTTATGATTTTTTATAAAATCACTCTTTAAAAAAGGTGCTACAAAGAATATAGTTAATCTTGTGAAAGCATCATAATACAGACATACGAGGTTATATTTTTTGTACTCACAAAATCTTTGAGCCTCTTCAGTTACTTTTTTATATGTAGTTATGCAGGGAGAGGATAGAAAACCTGGCTTTACCCTATAAGGATTGCAATAATTTATGCTTATTTTCCATAGTCTGTTTTCTACCAACTAAGACTGCTGCTCTTCAGCAGCAGTTAGATCTAGATTTACAGAACCTAAACCAGGGTAGAATGAATTAAGTATAAGTTAAACAAATTGATCACGAGAAGAATAATGAATGTATAGAAGGAACTGTGGAATGAAAAACACTCCTGATAAAAGATGGTTAGCTTTGAAAACATTTTCAGACAATGAGTGATTATCTTCCCACAACCTTCAGGTTAATTGTGCATCTTAACCTTGAATTGGAGCTGCACATTACTGATCAATCATTTTGTTTTTACCTGCTACACATAGAATACCATACATCCTATAACATTGTTGGCTTTCCTCCACAAACTAAAAAGCCAGTGTAGCAAAGTAGCCTTTTAAAGAAGTATTTATCTATTCCCACAATCACTTCAGAACTGAACTGATTATAAACATTCAGTCAAACCCCACTGGGAATTCTAGTTGTTCTATTATTGCTTTATAATTTTAAAGTTTTTAGAGAAAGATAGAAAAGTGTTAAATGCATTTCTGTAGTTTAAAGTTGATGAAAATTTTCTATGTTAAAAGATGTAACTCCTTAGATACCTCAAAGAATATGTATGTGTTAATTGGGACTAATTTACCGGTCGTATATGCATTCCAAAGAGAAATAAATAAGCTCAGAACTTTAATATAATATTTTAGATATTTCATATTATGTTACTAACTGTAAATATTTCATTAATTTTACACTTCCCAAAAAATGATGTAGCATCTGGCTATTGTGTCTTGAATATATTTATTCTATTTTTATGTAATAAGTCTTGTGCTTAATTTATTTATGTTTATAAATAATGTTAAAAAATCAACTCTCACAGTGTGTGGTAACTGCATCGTTATGAACATGTGTAATGTAATTTAGTAAGAGATATTATAAATGTATCATTTTTTGTAGTTAACATTTTTTGTTTTTTATTTTATTTAAACATAAATTATTTTTATGTTAGTGATTCCAGAATCGGGTAATTATCAAAATATACATCTGCAGAACAGACTGTATATTCTGTTATTTTAATATGGTGTCCCTCACCATCACAGGTGAATGTGATTTCAAGTAGAAAAAAATGTCTTGCAATTCATGAATACCTTGTAAAATCAATATGAAAATTTATTATTAACTACCAAATGAAAAATTCTTGTTTATCAAATGTGTTACATATCTGCAAGTCGGTTTTTACTGTGATGTTCCTAGAAATTTATTCTTTAAAGCAGCTATTTCAGATGTAAGGTTAGAAAATCTTTATTTGTAAGGTAGCTGAGTGATATTATTGTTAGTATTAAATTATATATTTATTATTATATTTTTCATTTGAACTATAGTGTATTGAACATATTTTTTTTTAGTGTAGATTCAAATTTATTTTCATGTACCTTTCTAATTTTTATTTTATTAAGTTTGAATTATTTTACATAATTAAATTATACAATCGTTTAAAATTCAGTTAACCTAATTATTAATACTGAAGAGAAAACTGTATACATTTTGTGGTTATATATGTATTTAATGATAAATGTAATCTATTTAATAATAAACTTTTGCACCCATTAATAAAATATTCATATTTAACCTAGTATTAGTTTTGAAGTTACTTTGTAAAGAACAGCTTTCTCAGGAGATATCCTTACACAGTAATAATCAGAAAAGTTGAAAGCAAGTGGAGAGAAGCCTTGAAAAATTTTTATCTTGTACTTAAGGACTAATAAAAAAATTAAATCCAAGTACTAATAAATAATATACATACAAGACCAATAAATGGAAGAAAATAATTCTTTTGACATTAAATTATTTTGAATTGGCAGCTGTGCATTCAGTTTTTTTTTATAACTATGCAAAACATTTGCTAATACCCAAATTATTTTTTATTAGTAGTAATTTCTTCCATTTATTGGGCTTGTACTTATGGTATTTCTTTTTTTAACTTAATGCAAATTCTGTTTTCACTCTTCTTACTTGAATAACCCTTCCACAACATATTTTGCAGTTTTCTTAACTATCTACCTTACCACTGTTTCATTTAAATGAAATGCATTTTGAATCTCCTAGTGAATCATTTCTATGGAAGATTTAAATCTTCTACAGTTAGATTTAATGTTTTTCTCCATACTTTAGTTGGTCCTGATCTTATGAAGCAGAATTCATGTACTATATCCATTACAAACAAGAAAGGTTTATTATCATTATTTATTAAAAAGAACCTTTTAAGCTGGCATTTTTTTTTATATTTCATCAGATTTTCCTGCCTTTTTATAACCAGTTATTTACCTCTTGTCTAGTATATGGTACTCAGGTATTTATGAATATTTAATTTATTTAATTCCAAGTATGCCCTCTCATTCACTCTCTTTCTCACTCGTGCATTTGTTGACTATTCTATTTTAAATAGGTGAGGGAATGGCCTGTCATATCTGTACCAGTAGTGGAGCTGCTGCTTCATAGCCTGTAGGCTTGTTATAATCGAGCATCATTTTTCTACAAATATATCTCATTATCAGCTAAAATGTTTCCATGCACTCATTTACTATAATTCAAATTTTATACTGGAGAAAGGTAAAAAAATATACCAAGAATAAACAATATAGAAAACAAACTGTACCAATAAATTATTTTTTGATATAATAGTATTCATTTTGCAGTGCTTTTTAACAGTTCTTGAAGAGAAAAATTGTTTTAGCAGTCAGTGTGAACGATTAGTTAAGTGAATAATTTTGTTTGTTGATTATAGTATAGAATTTGTTCAGTAAACGTATAAACTTGTTGAATTGTATAAAAAGAGCAAATGTGGAGCGTTAACTGTACCACTTGGAGCACAGTTAATAAAATATTTTATCATATAAATGTTAACTTGGCTGTGTATTGTTTATGGTGATAAAATAATTTAATTTTGATTTGTTTTTAAGCTGGAATTGCTTGATTTAAATTATGTATTATACAGTTTTTCTGTTCAGATTGCTTTTTTTTAACTGAATTATACATTAGAAATTCTCTGTGTACAAATTGTAAACTGGTATGGTTTGCAGCATTGAGGAAAATTTTTAATAACCAAAGAATTAGATTTATCTTAAATATAAGCTATAGCTGTTTATTTCAAAGGGGTTTTGTAGCTGTTTTAAAGAGTAAAGCAATTGACTGTATGGAGGTATTTCTTGTTCCTTGTTATGTTAATCTATTGTAAGGTTTATTTTATTTTGTATATTTATATGTAATTTTATAAATTGCAGTATTATTTTATAGTAACAGCTACTTAATTTATTATATTGTTTATATTTAATTGTAATTTTTTTGACAGAAATTCATGCAATAATTTAAGTAGTATCCATCTCTGGTTTTTATACTTATTCTTGGTTATTTGAACATTTCAACTTCATTTTCATTTGATGATTTCTTTGAAAATTCTATATTATAACTTGCTTTTGAAAACAATGATGGTGTAGAATGTACTTTTTAAATATTGAATTCAATTTATTATGAACCCGACAGATGTTTGAATTCTTAAATTTTAATCAACTTTTAAAGATAATGAATGCATTAGTTATTTTATAATCTATTTATAATAACTGAACACATTATTTTATCAATTTCTGCTGAAAAATAAATTTGGTATAACATAAATAAATAGTTAATAAGTTAGTTATTGCATTTACTTATTATTTAAGTCGCACAAGTTTTCTATGCATGTTGTAAATCACACTATAAAAGTGAATGTGTATTTTTATATTTTATGTTATCAAGTTAAAAGTATAGAAGTTAAGTTCAACATTATGTATAAGCATTAGTTATGCATACTTTTATATGATAAAATTTATTGTATCTTTTTGATATGAAGCGTTCAAATAAAAGAATATACATTTTTAAAGGATGTTATAGACTCATTTTACCTGCTGACTGTGCTTGTAATAGGTGCTTTTTAAGCTAGTAGAAAATAAGTGATTAACAGAAAATAAAACCCCAGTAAAATTTAAAGATAATAAACTTGACATTTAATGCCAAGGAAAATCACTGTTTTGATTACATATGGAACATTTTTAATACTTTGCTCTGCGTATCTTCATCTGAACATTGATCTTATCAAGTGAAAAGTTTTATTTAGAATATTAATTGGTTTTTAACCCTTTCTATGCAGGCAGCCTAAACCTTTAAATCCAATTCATCTAGACCTGGTTCATTGTTTTAGCATTGGTTAGTCACCACTCTCTGAATTGTTAAGACATATCTAAATTTAAAAAAGTTAATTAATGTTTTTATTAATATTTTGAAATATACGAGGTCAGTAAATAAAGTAATGAGAGTGGTTCAGAAAATCATTTTTATTTAGAATACAATTATACAAGGACTCTATCACCTTCGAAATAGTTCCCTTGGGAAGCCACCCAACGCTTCAAATGGTTTTCCCACTCTTCATAGTAGTGTTGGAACTCAGAAACTGGAATAACCTTCAGATGGTTGGTTGCATTTTTTAAAAATGTTTTCTACTGTTTCAAAATTGTGTCCTTTGAGGTGTTTTTTTTAAAGTCGAGAAGAGGAAAAAATCTCAGGCACTCAAGTCAGGTGAATAAGGTGGTTGAGGAACTACAGGAATTTTTTCTTTGCCAAAAACTCATTAATTGAGAGTGCAGTGTGGCAAGGTGCTTTGTCATTATGCAGCATCCAATTGTCTTTGATGGCTAGTCTCACACAGGCAGCTCTTTTCCGCAGTCTTTCAAGAATTTCTCGGTAAACATATTGATTTACAGTCTGTCCTGTAAGTAAAAACTCCTTATGGACAATGCCATTATTATCGAAAAAACAAATTAGCATGGCTTAGATTTTTGATTTGCTCATATTTGCTTTTTTGGAACATGGTGAGTTTAAAGTGTGCCACTCCTTTCTCTGGTGTTTTGTTTCTGGGTCGTACTCAAATATCCAAAATTCATCACCAGTGACAACATTTTTTTTAGAAAATCAGGATCAGTTTCATTTCGCTGTAGAAGATCACAGCACACTTCCACTCAGTTGCTTTTCTGTTCAATAGTGAGGGTTTTTGGAACAAATTTTGCACAAACTTTTTTCATGTCAAATTCGTTTGTCAAAATTGGATGGACTGTTTAAATTCAATTGTTCTGCAATCATTCTGACAGTTAATCGCCGGTCGTACGATACCAAGTCTCTGATTTGCTCAACATTGTTGTCACTTTTTGACGTTAACGGTCTTCCAAAGCGTGGATCATTCACAACTGAGTCCCAGCCATCTGAAAATGCTTTAAACCACCTAAAAACTTGGGCTCATGATAGAGAGTCATTTCCATGCGCCCTTTTCAATTTTTAAAAAGTTTCAGTAGCATTCTCATCGAGTTTAACACAAAACATGATTACACAAATGTTGCTCATAATTAGTATCACTCATTTTTGTAATGCACAACAAAAACTCATTTCACAAAAAGTTTGTTTACATCTCATTTGACAACAGTAGACTAAAAATATTATTACCTAATATAAATTAGCTGTTCATATAACCATATGTTAACTAGTAACTTTACAGTGTTGCCACTTTGACTGCCAAAAAAAACTAGTCTCTACTTTATTTACAGACCTCGTATCAGCACATTTTACATTTAAGTTGGCAAATTTTTATCTTTCTTAAACATCTGATATCTTGGATGCTCAGTTTTCAATTAACTATGAAAACATTTTTTAAAATCTTCTTTCATTAGTTCTGAAATTTAAAACAGGAACTTTTAAACCTTATTAATGTTTGTTTTCATTAGAATTCAAAATGTTTAGAATTACGTTTGAGTCATCTTTTATGTATTTATCTTAAAAGATAAAAATAAAATTTACTTTATTCATTAAAATACTACAGTAAAATTAAATATTAGCAAACTAACATAAGTATCAGATTTAAGAAGTGTAGTATACTCATCCTTGGTTATTTGAACATTTTAACTTCATTTTCATTTGATGATTTCTTTGAAAATTCTATATTATAGTTTGCTTTTGAAAACAGTGATGATGTAGAATGTACTTTTTAAATATTGAATTCAATTTATGAAATTTATTTTTTTAATTAATTCCTTGTAAGAAAATAAAATTATTATTAATATGATTACTATAAAGTGATTAAGCTATTTCTTTTCATTACACATAAAATCACAATCAAATTACTACAAATAACCAAAGAGGTTCTTTCAAACTGCATTATGTAGTTGATACATGTATGAATATATTCTGATCCTTTATTAATTATAGTTAATAATAAAGAATTTATTTAACGCAAAATAAAAGTGAAACAGTGCATTTATGCAAGTTTTGTTTTTAGTATTGGCTAAACTTATGAATATTTCATTACCTCTTTTCTTCATTAAAAAGAATAAAGCTTTAGATTGAGAAATGTAGGGGATATACTGGGATGAAGTAAGAGGAGACTGTTGACATATGCACCTAGTATAGAAAACACAATGGTTTTTCCATACTTCTACATTTTCTCAATATCCAAGTGAATAAGTCTTTTTTATTTTATTTCTGCATCTTATTTGAAAAGCTTGTTTTATATTGATATTGAAACTTAACAATTATCCACTTTAAGGTAAAAAGCAGAGATAAATAAAGTCAAATCTAATGGAATCTGTGTGTATTCAATAGCATAAAGTGAAGAAAACAATTTACCTGAATGCAAATAAGGTCTTCATTGGCTCCCAAAATGTTGGAATATACAACTTCTGAATATGATACTTTCTTAAATTGTAACTGATTATTAATTTATCAGTAGTAATAATTAAAAATAATACAGATATTAAAAAAAATACATTTTAAAAATAGTGGATGCTAAAAATTGTAGCGCAAGAGATTTTTTATAGCAACCATTAGAATGTCAGCGGAGCCTTAAATCTTCATAAATTTCCTTCATATTTCAACAAAGTGACTATCCTTCCACACAGGCTATGCAAGAATTATATGTTAAATCTTCTCTTCTGCACAAAAAAGTGTAGGAAAAATTCATGTGAACCTGATCTTGAAACTGATATTTTTTATAGGTGTTTTAACTCCTTGTTAATTTGTAATCTTCACTTAATCATGGAACTTTTTTACTTACTCAGTACTATTATTTGTCACACAGTACCTCTATTCACTTCTTGTAAAACACTTTCATTCTTCATTCTATCTATCATGTTGCATCCAGCCACCGTTCTTTGCTAGCACTTTGTAATCGTTGCCAAGAGCTTTAGTCAATATACAAGTTCCACTTCCCTACAAAATACTAACTATGAATTTATATTACCTAATAAATATTCAGTTAAGTAGGTCACTCACTTAAATAAAAATGAATGAAGTAATTGTAATTAATATTCAATTGTGCCTTTTTTTACTTTATTCCTTAAGGTGTATTTAACTGCATCATTCCTTTTATTGAACTGTTCAGATTCAATAAAAGTATTTGTTTCTTTCAGAAGTGATATGTATTAAAAACCAAAAATATTAAAAGACGAAACTTGTTCTATTAGCAAGCAGTTTTGGATCTTATTGGAAAAGTACTACCGAATGGTCATCACTTAGACTTCCTTGCTGAAATTATTAAATTATATTAGTCACTTTAAAGTTAGAGAAAAGCTCTTTGCAGTACGTCCTCATTATTAGAAATGGGTTCTGATCAAATAATAATAGAGATGTTTCTATGTACTACTGTCATATATTTTGTTTACCTAATCAAAACTTTGTATAGAAATTTGTATAAGAAAACTTTGTATATAAAGAGTATCTGACAGAAAAGTAAATTTTCCTTGCCTCAGCCAGAGATTTACAAATTTTAGTTAATTTTATTCCCAGTTATAAATATCTTGGAAACATTATATTTAATAACCTCTACTAAACTGTGAAGGATTATTATTAAAATATAAAACAGTACTCTTTTTCATTAATTTTGACAGCTAATTGTAATTAATAAAAGTGGGTTTTATTTTAAATTCTCTTCTTTTCAATAATACACTTGAATATAAACTTATTATTTGAGTAAGATAATTTCTGAATAGTTCCCCTCTCTATAATTAATATTCAAGCAGGAGCTATATGTTTGTGTAAGGCCTCGGCATCATTTTTATTTCTTAGAAGACATATTATAGCAAATACTTTGAAAAGTGATCCTTGTGTAGTTTTCGTAACCTCATTATTTTCCTTTTTTCAATTTCTTTATAACCTTTCTTTCATGAGCGCTTGAAATCATTAAAAAATATCTTAAATTCAGCATTACATCCACCCCCCCCCCACACTTATCTATCCTTAAAATATATCTAAAACTGCTTTTTACAAATAATTTGTAATTTCAAGCGGATGTTGTTGAACATCCTGGTGGATATTTAAACATCCATTGCATTCTATTATAATTCCTATGTTTCATCACTCCATTCAGTTTTTTTTTTTTGGTTTAACCTCCGGGTCCATCGTTAGTAGGCATGCTTCAGAAGATGAGATGAACAATTGTAGCTTGTGTGAAAATACCATATCTGACTGAGATATCACTCCATTCATTGTTTACTGTCATCCACACCAATTTTATTCCATATACCTGAAGTACATACTATTTACCGTATATCTGAAATATATTTTTCCTAAGTCTCCTGGTGATCTTACTTCAAACAACATTTCAGAATTTTTGAAATATTGTTTTCTTTCAGAATGTCAGTGGCCAAAAAACATTTACTTTGACTAAGAAAATTTGTTTTCCCTCATTATGACTTTTTTCATATTGCCATTCCATACAAATGTATTCCTTTACAGTTTTCCTTTCCTTTTTTCTGGTTCTTTTGAAGTTGTTCTTTCCAAGATAGATTTAATGTTATAGTTCTTATCACTTTTAGAAACATTTTATCTTTCATTGAATCCTATGACAACAAAGATATTAGCAGTAAACTTCTTTGAACATATGATGCTCTTTCTCTTAACCCATCTTTTTAAAAGTTCTAGACCAAATAAAACAATCATATCCTAATGGAAGTGATTATTTTACAGATATGATAATTCACATCCTCTATACACACAGTCAATTATTTCGGTATTAAGTAACTTGTGCTTAGTAGTCTCCTTTGTGTATTTGTAATTCATGAATTGCTTTATGAGAAAAGAATGAGGTTACTATTCTCAAACTATAAAAATAACAGAAAATTCTCAAAATGTTTCCATGTATGTAATAAATACTTTTTTCCTAAGCGATTTCATTAATTGGTATATCTCAAACCCTTGAATTCATATCGCTTCCTATCTTGATATAATAAATTTTGTTTTATTTATCTAAGTATTGTTGCAAGATAAATTCCTTTGTTTCTAAACTAGTGCAGGAACATGAGCACATGTAAGTGTGGTGAATTATATTTTGTTTCCATTGTGCACTTCATCCATTATATCCCAAACCAATTTGTAATATTCGATCTTGTCTTTCTATTTTTTTTTTTTTTTTTTTAAATAGCACTTGTGTTTTTAAATTTCATTTATCAGTTACACTTTTTATAACTTAACATTACAACAGTTAAGTTTTTAGAAAACTAAAAATTAAATTATTGCTTAAAAAATTTTAAGTCTGTTTTAATTAAGAATTAGAACTTCAAAAATATGTTAAAAATAAAATAAGCTTTTAACATAAATCAAATATGCCAATCTATCTGTCTGTAAGTATGTGATGATATATACATTATGAACTATCTACTATCAGTTGGGTAAGTTAATAAATAATTACTTTTCTTTTTATATTATGCATTGCCATATTTTTTTTTTATATGTAACACATCTCTCATTTACAATACTTTATTATTAGCAACAATACTTGTTTTTATTTTGTTTCTTTTTTTCTTTAATATTAGTATAGATAAACAATTAAAGCGGTGTGTTATTTCATTTGAGTCTAATTTAAAACAGTTACTGAAGAAGTATAAAAATTCTATAACAGTAAAATAATACTAAAAAAAATTAGAAATTAATTTAAATATATGTCACCTAAAACTGCATCATACATTCATGATTGTACTACATTATATTAAACTACTGACTTGCAACTTTTGTATTTTTACTAGCATAGTTAGTTTGATAACACTAAGAATATTAAATATTTCTCGCTTTCAGATTATCTGGAAATTGGTTCCAGAAGATATCTTTGAATTTAATTATACTGTTCTGTCAATGTTACTATCATGACATTTATAATGGTAGCTGTTTGAAAGTGGTTAGGAAAGCCTCCTTGGTATGTGGTTTGATAATAAAATATTAAAATATATATATTTGATTTGAATTGCATCTACACATTTAATGTGTTGTTTACTGTTTGTTTTTTTTAAGCCTTTGTTTATAATTTTTGTATTTTTCAAAAGATTTTGATCTTATTTTTACTACTAGCTGTACATTCAATATTTACATTACATATTGCACTCATCTGCACATTTACTCAGGTCAGTAAGATTAAATATGAGTTAATTTTATATATATAAATCAGTCATTTAAGAAAGGGCTCTGTGACCTGAACGTAATTCTTTGAGGAGAGAGAAAACTAATTATTGTTCAAAGTAAAACATTTTTATATTCTGTTTAAAGAACTTAAACTGTTAATTGCTTAAAATTTTCATATTATGAAGTACATAGTGATACAAATAGATTTGAAATTGTGAGCCATTCAAAGAATGACATTGTTAGAAGCAGAGATAATTTTTCACTTTAAAAATAAATTACAATACCAATTTATAATGAAAATAAAAATTATTGTTTTATTAAATATTTTAATATAATAGTAGAAACAAATTAAGCATAATTTTAACAGTTATCACATTTCACTAGCAACAGTTCTTCATCACAGTTCATCATTAACTTCAGCATGTGTTGGCCATTTGAGAACTTCTCTTAAAAATGCCTGTGTTCTTCTGGAATGTAACACATGAGCTTTTTCAGATCTTCCATCTTTTTGTTATTTATAGGCACTTTATCAATATATGCTTTAGAAGTTGGAAGCTGAATTAAATTTGCTTGACTTGGTTTTCTTAGATCAAATATGCAGTTAGAAAAACCACCAATAAATTTTGAGGTTGACACCTGTCCAGGCTCTCACAAAGAATTCATGCTGATTAAAAACTGTCAGCTGAAACAGAATTTGTTGGCCGCGTGGTTTTTCAATAGTTTCAGTTGCTACAGCAGTTTTCTTATAAAAGTAAGGCCACCATTTAACAATATCAACAATGCTATCACTAGCTACCACTGCTACAAAACTGTTTTTTTAGCAATTGATATAATGATTAAACATACTCTTTCACACAATAGATCCTATCCTACTTACAGATGAACTTTTTAATTAGACCAAAATCTCTAACAGAAGCATTGAATGATTGCCTTCTAAGTGGGGAAAAATGACATATAGTTTTAAACCTACTAGTTTCAACTAATGTAACACAAATTCTTATTAGGGAATGATTCCAATTTTGCCAAACACAAACATTATAAGTGAATTTCCTTTATGTTATCAGATACATGATTTTTAATACAGTCTAAAATAAAAGAATTACATCATTGGTACCCTTTTTTCTACACATTCATTTCTAAACATTTCTTGTTCATAGTAGAACAAAATTATATACTGTGTTAATCTAACAGACATTTTCAAAGTGATAGTTGTTCATCCATTCTAGATAATTGTCACCAGGGTTTTATAACATTGCAGGAAACTTAATTGTTATTATAGAGTGATTTTTTTTTCTCACGTCTTTTTACTTTTTTCCCATTTGTTATAAATTTTAATGTTTCAAATTATTTTTAATTGTAGTTGGTTTTCTTTTTTAAATAATTAATTTTACTATAACTTCAAGATTATAATACTAAACATATTATAGCCAGGTTGCTTTTAACCAGTTATGTCTCTATTTTGGAGCAAAGCAGTAAAACAACTGATATAGTTCAACAGTAAAGCTGTATATTGTGCTCTTACAGTAGCCCTCAATATTGCAACAGTACTGTACACAAGTGGTGCTATATGTTGCATATAAAAAGACCATTTCCCTGCATACTTTAATCCCTACAGAATTATCTTTCTTTTTCTGTTTGGCCTCTGGAACCACCATAAGGTATTACTAAAGAATTCTTTGAAGCAAATCAAATATGAAGCTGAAAAAAAAAGAAAAACGTTTTTGTTAAAAAAAATATTGTTTTCTTCCTTGTCTTGTTCTAATTCTTTACCTGATCACTATATGGAGAAATAACTGTGTAGAAATTTTATTTACATATTTAATAGTCTTGTAACAAAGAGGAGAATATTCTTGTATTGTAATTTAAAAATAAAAAATAAAATTATTTTTATTTTGTTAACTATTAATAACAATTTTGTAAGTTACAGTGGAATCTGTAAAACCAGGTTATTAGTTGTCAAATACATAAGTAAATGTAAAACCACAGAGAAACCACAAATGATAACAACCAGTAAAGGAAATGATTAAATATAATGGATATGACGTGATGTGATAATTTTGTTAAGTATATAATATTACTATTTAATATTCACTGTTATCATTGTGTACTTGAAGTTTCAGGTGAAAATAGATTTATTAGCAGGGCTAAAAATTTTAATTGGTCAGTATATTGTTCAACTTTTTGTTGCAAATTTACGGCCCTCTGTAAATTTGTAATCAATTACAAATAATTATATTTAATTATTACTATTAATTTAATTAAACTAGGTTTGAGACACATGCCTACCAGGCATGTGTTTCTCACATGCCTACCGGGCTGATCATTAACTCGTCATCACACATCAGTTGTTTAACAGCTGATTTCCAAAGCTGAAGGTTCTGAGGTTCAATTCCTAGTAAAAGTTAGTTGCTTTTGTATGGATCTGAATACTAGGCAGTGGATACGGGTGTAATTTGGTGGTTAGAGTTCAATTAACCACCTCAGAGTTGGTCTGAGTCTGTACCAGAATAAACCTCATTTACATGAATATATATCATCCTCATCTTACTGGGCCATGGGTGCTAATTGTTCACTTGTTGAACATATTGCAATATACACGTTAGAAAAATAAAAGAATAAATATGACTATGTAAATAGGTCAACATGAAAAAATATATGTAAGACTTGTTACTAGAAAGTAATTTTGATTTAATGCTCAAATAGTTTTAATTTCATTTCTACAAAAAAACGGGGTGTAAATTTAGAGAATGAATAATTAAAACATACAGCTCATGATTAGTTTTAGCGTGTTGCAGGTTTTAAAAACTTAACAGTAGAAGCTATAATTCAAAAACTATTTACAGCATTTATTGTGATGTGTAGAATATTTCACTGTGAATTCAGTAGTGAAAATAATCGTGGTGGTTTAAGTTACCATTCAAAATCTCAAAATTTAAAACAATATAAGAATGTGCCGTTTCCCTTTTATGTTGAACTGTTAATGACTTCAGGAACGGTACTTTCTATGTTTAACATTCTGTAGCTGGATTGTGAGCTACAAATTGTTTGGTGTACTGTATGTTAGCATGTTTTATTGTTGGAGAGTTATTTGGAGTAATACTTGTATAATGGCTGTTTGTTTTATTGGTTTTAACAATAATTATAAAAAAGTTAAGTGCAATTTAACTTTAAGAATAATAAGAGGGGGGTTTAAAGAATATTGAATAAAGAATTACACTGACATATGGCTTGTATTGAGAATAGGAGGATTATTGATATTTTTATTTATAGAATCTTCATAAAAAAATTAATTAACTTCCAGCTAAGGTTTCACAAAAAGTTCCTGTCCATAAATATATGGTAATAATTCCTGATGAAGCTACAAAGACTAATCTTTTAACTTCTGTCAGTTTTAAAACTTGGGAAGAACTTGTAGTTATACAATTTTATTTAATGTTATTAAAATACAGTTGTTTCAACTGTACATTTGTTTACTTTGTTTTCATTTATTTTAACCGCATATATAATGTTAATGAAACTGACGTAGCAATGGATATTGCTGAATTAATTCAGTGATTGTTTATCTTCAAAACATTTTTAAAAATATAATTTTATCCATAAGATTTTTACTTAAGATAAATTTTTTTATACAGTTAATAAAAAGAAGTTTACCTTATAAAAGTCAGTGGGAGTCATAATTATAGAATACTGTGTTAATCATAAGAGTTATAACTTTTTATAATGTTTATGATTTTTTATATTTGATAACTTTGTTTTTCTTACTGGTTATTGTTTTTTATCATGTTTATCACAAATCACTAAAAATGTAATTACTTATCTCACTATTGAATTGGTTTCATCTGAATACTTCAAGTTTCTTCTTGAACTCTGACATTTAAATTAACGTTTAACTTCTCTAACTGTACAGGTAATTTATGCTTATAACTGATTTACCATATTTTAATTCACTATTACTTGTAAGATATTGTAACAGACTAAATAATAATACTTTTATTTATAGTCACATCAATAATTAAAGTCATTAGTGACTTGAGTTATTAGTGTAATGTAACTGTGGTATAATGTAACTAAAGGTAGTTACTTTTATTCGGATTTGAATACTAGATCGTGGATACCGGTGTTCTTTGGTGGTTGGGTTTCAATTAACCACACGTTTCAGGAGTAGTCGACCTGAGTTTGTTCAAGACTACAAATTTACCGGTAACAGACAAGTATATTCTTAGAGTGGTTATGTTTGTTTAAAAACCTTATTGAAAGTGAACATTAATAAAAAGTTCTGATGTTAATTTGTCAGCTATTTTAGTATAAGGAAAACAGTGTAAAAACTTTCCAGGATTATTTTATAATTTAAATTTTTTATGTTAATATTTATAAATCATAATATTTATCTAGACTTGAGAGTTCTAGGCACTAGAATGTCTAGAATTCCTAAATATGGTAAAATATTTAATTAAAGAATGTTTAAATAGAGAATACAATAAAAATTGTTGTTGATTGATGTATTTCACTACAACTTATTCTCAAATGATCATATTGAGGGTAGGTAAGATATACAGTATGCATCTGTACTGTATGTTTTTAAAATATGGTTTGTTCAAGTTGCTTGTCCATACATTTTTTAAAAATAAAACTGTATACTATTATTTTAATTTTACAAATCTTGTAACATTAAAGTATTTATTTGTAATTACTTTAAAGTATTGTAAAGCTTGTAACATTAGATTGCATTATAATACAATAATGTTGGAATTGCAGGTGTTAATAATCCAATTACGCAATTACAAGATAGAATCAGAATTAAAGAAATGTTTTGTGAAGTGTTTGGAGTGTACTTCAGTATGGTGTGAAACATAGACAGTAAGAAAAAAGAAAAAGGGTTTGAAATGAGAGAATAGAGAAAATAGGAAAAGATAAAATGAACAAAGGAAAAATGAAGAGGTAATGACAAGAGCTAACAAGAACGAAAGCATAAGCTAAACAGTTTAGAATAGAAAAGCTAACCGATTGGGGATATCATGAGAGAGAGGATTGATTAAAATAGTGGTAGAAGGATGATTAGGAAATGCAAAAAAATAGGCTGTAAAAGAGTAAAATTGTAGATAAACTAAAAGAAAATGAAAGTTACTAGAAAGCTTAGCTGAGAATTGAGGAAATTAGAAACAGATATGATTCAAGAGTTCTGCATTAGGGTAAATAATTATATAATGATTTGAGAAACATCATTATTAAACTTCAAGTCTGTAAAAATTTCATCAATATTTTTTCTAGTGGATGAGCATACTGGTCATCCATCATCTTCAACACTCTCTTACCCTTCTGACAATCTTTTGTGCCATCCAAACACATGTGCATGTATATATAATTTTTACCATAAGCCTTAGTTAATAATAGAAAAAAATACAGTCTTTGCCTTGTCCAGTTTTACTAAATATTCTAATTTGATATAATGTTGGTTTTTTAAATGAAAATTTTGCTTAAGAATATTATAAATACCTCTGCTTCAAATAGTCTTTAGCAGTGAATTATCCATGAAAAGTTAATGAAATTTGTGAGACAGTTTTGGGAGAGATCGTGTTTGATGCTGACACATATGTGTTCCATTAAAGTGGTGCTATTATGTCCTGGAAAATAAAGTTTCATTTATTATATTAGTAAAACATGTCTACTCTGCTCAGCAGAAAGATTTCATATCTTTCTCAAGTGAGTTAAATTTTTCATAGAATATCAATTATTGTTATTTTATAATAATATTGTTATTTATATTAAGTTATTTTATATTGTTATTCATTCATTTTTTGTTACAAAGTTTCAATTTTTTTATAAAGCTTCAATATAATTAAACTGGGCCATGCATTTACTTGTCTGAAGGTAGGTTTTAACCATACCTTTAACTATCAAATACACAGTAAAGGAGAGATTTATTACATAACATTTGTGGGATAATAGTTTCTTCATCATTAAGAAGCATGATACAGTACCAAGTAATGGTTGATTGATTGTGTAATGTAGTGAACAGTAAAGTAATAGAATTCTTTAGTAAACAATTTTTTATTTTTAAGAGTAGAAAGAAATAATTTATTAGGTTTTTTTACCATTATGAGTAATCTTTACTATTATATTATGTGATTGTAATAATAACATTGGTTGAGTACTTTTTAGATATCATATATTGAGTATTATGTATTTTTAGATATAATGTAATGAATAAATTATTACAATAAATTAATTGAGTCAATAATTAAAATAATTTTTTTTTAAATTATTCAAATCATTTTTAATAAATGATGCTTATGTAGCACTATTACTAGCTATAAAATTCTGAAAACAGTATCATCCACAATACTTGGGGGATGCTTCTGGCTAGGCAGTAATTTAAGTATTACACATATCAACCAAGATGTTAGCATGGTTAACAAAGTGTAAATAAAAATTTTGTTTACATTTGGCTATGAAATTCTAAGTTCCTATCAAAAGTGAATTGTAAAAATAATATTGTAAATAAATTCTGATGCAGTTATATCAGTTGATTTTTGATTTAACTTCAGTCTTCCGCTTCTAATAAAATTAAATCTAGAACTGATATAGTTGAGTAGTTCTAATTTTTTTCTGTTCCAGAATAAGGTTTCATCGTCATACTGCTTAACGTTTAACTTCAAGTCTATGAGTGGTACAAATATGAGCCAGAGACCTAAAGTTCTTGTTACAAATCCTTTCACACCACAAATAGGCTTGGATTTGTTAAATGAAAAGTAAGTTAGCACAAATAAGGTGAGCAAGTAAATGAAAAGTTAGTGAATTATGTAATGAAAAATATGTGTGTGTGTCTTTCTTTTTAATTTCAGTTTGTGAACCACTAAAAGGTTAAGCAGGTGTCTTATTGCACTCTTTAACCGCAGATCAGTAACAATTTTTTACTTAATTTATTTACAATTTAATTTGAAGAAGCCTACAAAAAGAAAACTCCACAGTTACTTATGTAAAACATTACAAATAATATTATTTTTTATAATAGAATTTAGAATTCATACTTATGTAAGCAAATAAATAAAGCAACATGTTTGTCAAATAAAATAACAAGACTTTTCTATGTGATTTTAAATATGTGTTTTTATGTATATACAAGAGAAGTTTGATATGAATAATATTATAACAGGACCAGTATAATAGACCAGGGTAATGTATTTCTTCCAATTAAGAAAGAAGAAAAAATAATAATGAAAAGAAGAATTCAGAAAGAAAGAAATAGGACTCTTTTCTCAGACTAACAGGTCCATTTAACAATGTGTTCTTAGTAAGACAGACAATGGTACCTCCAAAAGCTGTTGTTCCAAAAGCATCAACCAGAAGGGTTACCAGCCTGGAATAAGAGTTTATGGGAAAAAAATAGGGTACAGACGATAAAAATTGTTACACTTCAGCAGTTAAGGGATGAGGCAGGTAGTGATTCCAGAGGCCAGAAGATATAAATACGATCAAGAACCAGCGAAGAGTGTGAGAAGATCTGCGAGGCTATGTTTGACGTAGTCATGATAACAAGTGATGACAGACTGGTAACACTGTCATTAGGTGATTATAAAAGTTAATCAGCTGCTTTCATTTACCAAGTCCCAGGCTTTGTTAGAAGTTGATGTTATTTTCATGTGTTTTGTTTGAATTTTCATCTGTGCATTATTAAGTTAAAGCAGCAGACACAAGCAAGACTTGTTGTTAGTGTTTGGCTGCATGAGCATACAAACACAATTGAAAACTATGAAAACATAAAAAACAGATTCATCAGTTTTTTTGGTAATGAAACCCCATCAGTAGTAATACTCCAAAATTGGGGGAAAAAAGGTTTTCTACTGGATCAGTCCTCAAATTGAAACAATCTAGTTATTCTTCAAGTTAATTGAATAACTCTGATGTTGTTGAGGAATCCTGCTTATGATCTCTTAAGTCAATCTTCAGAGCAATTTGTAACCCAGTCAACACTTCAGAAAATAATAGAAAAAGATCTCAGGTTTAGACCTCCAGGATCATCATTAGGTATTACTTCAGAGGATGAAATTGATGACAATATAGTATGTTATGTGAAAATGCCATGTCTGACCGGGATTCGAACCCGAGATCTCCGGATGATAGGCTGAGATGCTACCACTTGCGCTATGGATGCTGGCATGTTTAGACCATTTAAACCTGCTTATGTTAGTGAGCTTTCTGATCAAAACATGGCTTTAAGGGAAACATGCTAGGAAGCATTTGCTCAATATTCAATCACAGAAACCAGTTTCCTTTTCTGTTGAATATGCCATTTATTTGAGTAATAGGTCTCTGAATGTGTATTTTTGATGTAAAGAAAATTCCCACTTATATAAGGAAATAATAGAACCATGATGTGGGCAATGATATCTGAAATGTACCTAATAGGACTATATTTATTTAAACAAAGTGTTAGTAGCATTTCATAGCTTAACATGCTTGAAAATTATTCCTCAGCTTCAATTGTTTGGTATGGATTTAACTGCTATTTTTCAGAAAGATGGAGCTTCAGTTCATTATTCTCAGTAGAAAAGGGGCTTTTGAAATGAACATTTTGAAAGCCGGTGGCTAAGTATGGGGTCCAAAATTACGGTCACCTAGAAGTTCAGAAATAACATGTGACAACTCCTTTTGGGGCATAATCAAAGAAAAAATCTCCCGTTTATGACTAAGAAATGTTGATGAGCTGAAAACTGTTGTCAGAGACTGTTTTTACAACTTTAATCCTTCAGCATGGAAGAGAATGTTTAAACATAACTGCTGATTGATTAAACTATGTGCTGACAATGGAGAAACACATGCAGATGTAATTTAAAGTAAGATTTATATGTTAACACATTAAATAACCAATGGCACACAATTCATGTTTGTTTATTAATATGAAAAGGGACTTTCTGGCCATGGTATGGAACTATGTTCATCAGAAAAATGATTATATGAATGCTACACTTTATTTTTAAGAAAATTAAAGTAGTAAATGGTTAAACAGTAGGATATTCAAAAGTTTTAGATTAAAGCAACTTTTTTGGTAGAAAAACTTTTATTAAGTTTTGATAACAGATAAGTGGAATCCATTTAGTTTTTAAACTCTTGTTCTACAGTATAAAAGATATTTCATTATTATGTGGTTTTAAAGCTATCATTAAATTCTCAATTAATTTTTTCAGCTTATTTAAGGGAAAGTTAAATTGCTGAAACTTTTGGGAAGCAGATGTAGGGATTTATTCTATGCAATTTTTAGAAAATTATTGCTTAGGAATGCCTGACTGGGATTTTGTATTAAATAACATTCAGAAGTACCGTACATAGTGTAAAAGGTACCAGAAAAATAACTTATTTAATCACTTAATTAAAATGTTCACATTAAAATGGTGTACTCAAGAACTCCAAAATATGATCCTAGACTTTAGTATATGAAGTACATATAGAAACCTTTGTTTGAGGCTTCTGACTAGAAATCAACTATATTACTATATTTTATGTACTACAAATCTTTAAAATTAATTTTAAAACTAAATTAAATATCAATTAAGGAGATAAGAGAAAAAACCCTTTAATAATTTACCTGGGAATATTATTTGGATCACTCTTGATCCTTCACCTTTAATGTTTTTGATATCTACATAGTACGTACTATAGTCATACATTGTGACTGGCAGTTTGGAAGGTGTGGTTTTTTGATAGTATGTTTATTTGAGGATTGATAGGTTAGTTTTATCAAAAAAAGAAAAAAGTTATTAGAGTAAGCTTAATGAAATACTAGTGACTAATGAAAATGTAAGTCTAAACAATCGTGAATTTACATGTTTTGTTCTAAATGCATTTTGGTTTTAATACAAGACTAATGCATTCAAAGTCCTTTCATATTTTTGAAATTTCATAGTTTTTTTTAAGATCAACATGGATTCTTAAATTTTTATTTAGTTTGCTTTATGTTTTAGATGTGATTTGATAATTTGTGAAGGAAATCCACCTTCTAAAGAAGAAATAATGCAAAAAGTTAAAAATGTCGATGCAATATACTGGTGTTCTCTGCATAAGCTTGATCAGTTGGTTGTTGATGCTGCAGGTATACTATATCTAAATAAAATTTCATCTAAGTTGACAGCAAAATTTGGAATTTTAATTAATATATTTAAAATAAACCATAGCATTCTAGTTGTAGTTTACTGCACCCATTCTGTGTAGAATAAAAATTTATAAATATCGATATCTTGGTCAAAATATCAAGAGTTGTTAGTAACATTTATTAAATTGTAAAACAAGGTAACTAAAGAACTGTGATGAAATTTTTCTATCCAGGGTACAAAAAAGTAACAATATTTCAATAGCTCAGATTCTAATGAAACAAGTCTATATATAGACTACATATATATATATATATATATATATATATAGACTATATATATATATATATATGTACTTAACTTTACTGAAATTAATCATTGTAAGATTTATATTATTTCTCTGTACTGTAAAATTATATTTAGATTACATTAAACCACCTAGTACAAAATACTGAGATAAGATATATCTTACCTTATTTTTTCATGAAAATATTTTTGTGAGATACCGCATGCTCAGTCATGATTTAAATAATCCTCTCAGGCCATAATAAAAATACTACAATAATGGTAATTGTGTATTATTAATTTACACAAGTTCTGCTATCTGTTACAGTTTTTATAAGAACGTCTTCCTCAAACACTGTCTGTTGGTTTATCAAATTAAAATTTTGTTTGTATTTAAATATGTAATATTTTTCTAATATATTTAATTGTATGTCATCTTTATTAATTTCCAATATTTTTAACTTTGTGTTAATATCAGAAATAGAATGTTTATTGTTTATCAAATGGTATGCCATAATTACATCTAATTTATTGTTTTTGTAATTTCTATAATGTTCAAGAAATTAGTTTTAAAGGATCTATTTGTTTTCCTATAGAAACAGCATCACAATCATTACATTTAATTTTATAAATTCCACACATTTTATTTATTTTATTATTATTTTTGTTTTTTAAATATTTTATTATGTGGTTATTAGGTTCATATGCTGGTTTAAATATTTCTTTATTATAAGTTTTAATAAATGTTTTCAGTGATATTACTAGTGTATAAATGCTTTATGTATATTTGTTCACTCTTTTGTGTCATATTATGTATTGTTTGTAAGGTAGTTTTATTTTTTTATTGTGTTTTGATAGTTGGTTTTTTATGAATATTACTAATTAAATTAGTATCCATTTTCAACTGCTATTTGTTTTATGATATTTATTTCATTATTTAACTTTTTTGTTACTATGTGTATATTTAATTGCTCTCTTAATAATATTTGTATAAGTGTTTATTTTATGAGACCAAGGTGAATTAATTTTTTATGAATTTTTGTTATTAAATCTACGTTTTCAATATACTGATGTTTCAATTTGGTTGTTATTGATTATTTTGAAATTGACATCTAAATAATTCAACATTCTATGATTATCTATTTCAAATATGAATTTTTAATGTTCATTATAAGAATTTAATTTGTTTAATATTATTAGATTATCTTTGTTTATTGCCGAGTTATATGTAATGAGAATATCATCAACATACCATGTTTATACATGAGTAATACCATGTGCTAATTTACTCTCAAAAATCCTGTAAATATATTTCTGACATAATAACTGTAGTGGAAATCCCATAAATAAGGAAGGTATTTTTTTTGTGTATAATTTGTTATTAAATTAAAAATAGTTTTATTGATATATTTTTATAATAGTGACGATACCTTTAATAAATTTTGGATCTCTTTGGCTACTTTTTAATTTATTTTTTATTATTTTTATAGTATGATCTACAGGTATGCTAGGATATATGTTAGTTATGTCATAATTAACCATTCTAGTGTCTTTATTTACATTTAAGATATTTAATTTATTTATTAATTTGTAATCATTTTTTTATATTAAATGTAAATTCATTTTATTCGTAAGAATTTTATCTATTATTTTGGATATAATATAACAGAGGGCAGATTTAAAATTGATTAATGGTTGCACTGGGATGTTTAATTTATGAATTTTTAGTAGTCCAATTAATTTAGGGGCAATCAGTTGAAAAGGATATAATCTACAATGGTATTTTAAATGATTATTATAATTAAAAATTGATCTGAAATTTTTTATTAAACTTTTTGATACTTTTAGAAATTTATTAGTTGGGTAAATTCCTCAAATTTATTATCAACAATGCACTGATACTGTTTCATTAATTATTACATTTTACCTTTCAAACAATACATAATAAGACACTTAAGTGAAAATTTACATAAAATATTTATACACTAATAATATTATTGAAAACATTATTAAAACATACAATAAAGAAAAATTTAAACCAGCATACAAATCTATAACCATATAATAAAATATTTAAAAAAAACAAAATTAATAAATATAATAGAATAAACAATCTGTGAGGAATTTATAAAAAAAAGTAATTCATGTTATGCTATTTATATAGGAAAAACAAATAGATCCTTAAAACTAGATTTCTTGAACATTATACAAATTACAAAAATAATAAATTAAGTGTAACTAATAGGCAGACCATTTAATAAATAATAAACATTCTAATCATGATATAAAAATGAATTTTGAAATTAATAAAGATGATGTAAAATTAAATATATTAGAAAAATATTTGATATATATATATATAAATACAAACAATATTTCAATTTGTAAATCATCAGACAGTGTTTGAAGGAGACATTCTTATAAAAACTGTAACAGACAGCTGCACTCATGTAAATAAATGTGTAATTTTCATTAGTATTTTTATTTTTATTTTTTTATTATGCATTAACAGAATTATTTCAATGATGATTGAGAATGCAGGATCCCACAAAAGTATTTTCATGAAAAATTAAGGTAAGATATATCTTATCTCAATATTCTGCAATAGGTGGTTCTTCTTTGGTTAAGTGCCCTTAGGTTGGTTGGTTGGCAGCAGCTCTCCACTCTTCTCACTTGCCAGCCTTTCTCTTTAGTTCCCAGTAAGAATCACAGTTCATATCATCCATTATCTGTTTTATGAACTCCAACGGAGGCCTTTCCTTACAATTTCTCCCTTCCACCTGTACTTCTATCACCCTCTTAAACAGACCCTGGTGGCTAAGAATGTTTCCCATTAGCTGAAAACTTATTTTTAATTGTTTCAAAAAGCTTAACTCTCTTAAATACTTCCTCATTTGACACTTTTCCATCCAACTTATCTTCTTCATCCTTCCGTAACATCATATTTCAAAAACCAAAAGTTTCCTCTTTTCCTCTCCTCCAATTGTCCATGACTTGGTCCCGTACAATGCAATACTTCACACTGATGTTCTCAGTAATTGTTTTCTCAACTCAAGGCTTATATTATTTGCTGTAAAAAGGTGGTTTGTTTACTAGAATTTATGTATATATGTTAACTGAAAATTATAAAAAGAGTTGAAACTTTCTTAATTAGGGCAATCTTAACACCAGTTATACAATCAAAATTATTTAAAAAATAAAATTTTAAATTAATAAAATGAGTCATGTTTTTCATCCTAGAACTTGGTTGGAGGATTGGGACTAACTCAATAGATTTTTGATTATTATTATTATGATTATTATAAAAAATTAATAGATAAAAAAAATCAGTTTAATGTCAATGCATTCTACTTTTGTCACTATCCTAATATACTGCAAATTATAAATGTATATAATAATAGATAATAGTAATAGATAAATAGATGTATATTATCTAAATGTAATAAATAGTTGACTATAAATTGTTTAACTGTCGTTATTCTTCTTGGTCTTGAGTTTGGTTTTTAAAAGTTAAAAAATTAGAAAACATTTTGAAAATAAGAAATTTGGAACCATTTTAAAGGTTTCATATTAAAAATGGATGACCTTTTTTAATATTTGCTTAAAAAAATAAATACATTTTCTTGTAAATAAATTGTACAATAATGTTCAAAGCTATCTCGGAAAATGTTTAATTGTCACAGTGAAGTATTTATTGATTTTTAGGTCCAAACTTAAAAGTGGTGAGTACATTTTCTGATGGATATGATAATATTGATGTGAAATTACTGAAAAAACGACAAATCAGGATTGGTAACACTACAAATGTTCTTAATGATAGCGTAGCTGAAGTTGCTGTAGCTTTGGCACTAATGGTTGCACACAGACTTCAAGAAGGTTATACTAAGATTATGAATAATGAATGGGTGTGTGGCACTAACAATCCACGTTGGCTAATTGGTCATCAATTAACTGGTTCAGTAATTGGAATTGTAGGCCTAGGACGTGTTGGGTCAGAGATTGCTGCCAGATTAAAACCATTTAAAATCAAGAAACTTCTTTACACTGGTCACAGTGAAAAAGACGAAGGTCAGTATATGGTTAACATAACCCCTTTTCTAACTGTAGTACTTTTACTGTTATTTTTACTATGTACTTTTATTTTTATTTTGTACGTATGTAATGCTTCTAACTGCAACAATTGTAGGAAGCCTGATGCAAAATGCTAGTCGCTCCTAAAACTAAAAGTAACAATCACTAGTGGTTAATGACCATAGCTGTCAGTAGCTTTAATGATGTGTTAAAAAGAAATTCTGCTCCCATTTGTTAGGTGAATTCATCCTGAAGCAGTTTTGTTGTTTATTAATGAATTCATTTAAATTTCTGTTTTCAAGTATTTAGAGTCAGCATTAAGGAGTGAAAGGAATAACTAACGAGTGACATACATGACTAACACAGAGTAGAACTGTGAATTTTAAAAATATATTACTCCTTAATACATTTGTATATCAATTAGTCTTTGTGTATTATCAAACTTGTCTGTTGGTTTTGAATTTAACTCAAAATTTTAAGTGAAATGGGGATCTGATGATACATCACATAAGGCTAAAACTTAACAAGGAATTCAATAGTGCATTTATTTTCATTTCAACTTTAATTTGTGAAACAATGAATATATATTACAGTAATGACATCAGCTCAATCTTCTGTTCTTATTCTTGTAGAAACAAAAAGAGCAACTTTCACATAAACAGTGTACACTTAGTAAGATTGTGAGTGTTTTAGCATTATGACTATGCATTTCCTCAAATGTCACAGATCTTCACAGCATTCACTATGTGGAATCTAGAGATTGAGCTACAACTAAAGATAATGGAAGCCATTCAGCATGATCGCAAATATTTATCTATTATATATATATCTGAATATACATTAATCTCCTATCAATGTTCCTGTAGCAAGTGATGATTAAATTTTTTGGAAACCTATACAAAGGTTTCTATCAATATTACATTCTCTGTAATATTGATAGAAAACCTGTTAGTTAAAAATTTCAAATAGCCTTTGACAGTTAATTAGAAATAGAAAATTGCAGGCTTAGGAACTACTAACAGAACGCAATTCGATAATCAAGATCATCTTCAATAAAGCTGAAGTTTTTAGGAGTGCCATTTGTACTTAGCCAAATCTTCTTTTAACCATTGGGTGTTGAAGAAAAGAGAGCTCTCCATTACTATTCATAATTTACTAAATGTTGTACTTTATTTTATTCTGCTTCCTTTATTTGAACCAGCAAATACTATCCATCCATGTTATTTGAGAGCATCTACTCTTATCTTGTGTCATCTTCTTTTATTCTTATCAAAGCCCCAGCCTCCAAAACTGCCCGCTTACTTTTCCTTGGTCAAGCTTCCAGGGCCTGCTGCCATTTGTGCAAAACACAAAATTATGATCAACCATTTTAATTATTGCAATTATCTTGTAATTATAATTTTAATTATTATAGCATGATTATACAAGATGCCAAACAAATGATCAACTAATACTACATTCTCTTAATTATAAACATTTCATCTAGTGTGGGGAATTATTATTATTATTTATTATTGGGGAATATGATTGGTGACAGTATTATTAAAATATTTCTTCACAGTTATAGTTCTGGGCAGCCAAAACTGTGGTTTATTTATTCACCTGAAAAGTTTTCTAGCAATTGCACTACTGCAATTTGTCTCAGATTTTATGGACTAATTGTTTTCAATATCATGTTTTTTAGTTTTACCTCCCAGTTATTCAGATATGTTCCTCATACCTTAAGAGGAATCTAGCAACATGTTTCTCACTATTGCAAAAGAAAGCATTATTTAGATTTATCCATGCATAGCTTTAAACAAAGAAGATGCAACATTGAAATTCTAGTTTAGTTATAGTATACTGCATAATTTCATTACAGTTTAAAAATTTTGAGACACCATTTTAAAATATTTTAAAATATATTAAGATGGTTACTCCTGTGTTTCAAAAACAAGTTAAATGTTACAAATAATTGAACAGATGAACTGCCCAATTTTTCACCTGTCTCTTCTGTAGTTCAGGCCCAGGCACATCCATCAGGCTATTTAAGCCAGAAAATTTGTAGCAATAATTAGAGATCCTGATTAAAAACTTTGTAAAAGTTCCCACCAGGTTGAATAACCCCCAGGCCACATTCTACAGCTACATTACAAAATTTGGAACCTCAAACTCTATGAAAAATATGTTTTTATATGGTGTAATAATTAATTTTCTTATAGTTAAAAAAAAATTGATCTAGCTAGTTTCCTAGTTCTATTCTTTATATAAACTAATAATTATACTTTACAATTAATTTTCATTTTGGTCAGTCAGTTGATCCAATAACAATATAATTTCCATAAAGTTTGTTATTATGTCAAATTCATACTTAAGCACAGCTTGTAATTTCCTTCTGAGTTAAATATAATTTTGCTCTTCATTACTGATCATCAGTCATTTTTGTTCTTTAGTTTCCTTTGATTTAGTTTTGTCTTCAGTTTTATTGATTTTCCCCATCCATGCTTCTTAGACATCTATATTGCTTGATTCAATTTGGTTTTCTCTCTTTTTAACCTTTACATAATGAATCAGACCATACTGGAGAGTATACTGCTGGTTTACAATACATGAGACCATGAATAGAACACAGTGAAATGTACAATACTAACATATTTGCTACAACTAAATTGATTTTCCTGCATCCTGATCATGATAATTTATTATAACCTATATTCTGCATTTATACATTAATCTTTAAGTATTTCAAAATGAGACATACTGGATAAGGTTACTTTGGAAAGGGGTTAAATACTGGATAAGGATCAGAAAAACCTTATTAAACATATTTATAAAGTATTTTATGCAGAGATAAACACTAACTTAAAAAAAATTATCCTAAAAACATATATATGTTTACTTGTTTGACTTACAGATTGGTGTTAAAAACCTTTTGATGACTTTTTTATTGTTATGTTTACAAAAAAGCCAGTAATTTCCATAACATTTAACTTGACAATAATGAACACATACATCAACTATTTCTAATAAATATAATTGGCAGTTATTGCTCAAAATAGTGTTTTGAATGATAAAGTTGTGCCTAATTTGAAGTACGTTTTTAATAAAACTTAATTGAATATGATTATTTTATAAATTTAATTTATGATTAAAAGGTTGGGTAAATTAGTCATTTGGTTGAAATAACTAATTTTAATTTAATTTAATTTTAATTGAAGTATCTATTTTAGTGATTATTATTTCAGTGTTAAAATTTGTTATTTTATAACTAAAAAATCCATGAGAGATTCGGCTTTGAAATGTGTATGTAAGCATTATTAATGTTTGAATGTCCTGATTTAGTTTCTGTTTATATATCATAGAAATTAATTACGTAATTTTTTATTCATGTTTTATTAAACATTTTTTTTTACTATAGATAATATTTTATAATGGCCAATGGCAGAAGTTATTCAGTTTAATCCAAATGTTAAGTCTAAGGTTTAATAATATATTGATGTTTGTAGTATCCTGATCATAACACCATAATATTTGTTATTCTGATAGTATCTGTTAACAGATCTCAATCTCCTAACTTTATTTTTCTTAACAAAACATTTTATTTACTCTGTCATTTTCTAGTTTTGTAATAATTTCTTGTTTATCTCATATATTTTATATAAATGTTTAATATTATTCTTTCACTAGGAACATAGATACACTTTTTTTTGGCTCCAGTGTTAATTACTATATCAATATCTAATTGATGGTTAACTGCTTCTTCCTGTAAATTATTCAGTGTTTGTTATAAATAGCATTTTTCTCTTACTGCTTTTCCAAATCATACTGTTTTTATTCTTCATTTGTATCCGCATTCTTGTTTTAAAATGTTCGGATGTTTGGTGTATATTATGTTAATGATTATTACCAATCATATGAATTAATAATATTTAACTATATTATTATTAAATTATATTAATATTATTTACAATTACCTCTAAGAGTTCATTTATTCATTATTAAAGCTTTTTGAAGTTTTCCTTTATATTTTTGTTTTAGGGAAAGCTCTGGGAGCAGAATTTGTTTCAATGAATGATCTACTTCAAAATAGTGACTTTATTATTATTTCATGTCCATTAAATGACGAAACAAGACATTTATTCTGCAGAGAGTCATTTAAAAAAATGAAATCCGATGCAATACTCATTAATGTTGGCAGAGGAGGTGAGTGAAAATAGTAACTTGTTTTATGATTTTATATTCAAAGAAGTTTGATATTTGATTACTAAGAAGTAACTTCAGGAAAACTATCTTAAAATCTTGAGATTTTCACTGAGGATACAAAAATGTAGATTTCCAAAATATTTTACATCTAAAAATTTGAAGCTTATTTTATATTTACAAGACCTGCCATCTGTCAGATTTTTTAATTTTTAATTTTAGAAGAATTTTGAATTGTAATAATAGAATTTTTTAATTTAAATTTATTCTAATCAAATAAGATGACCTGATAAAATGTATGGATCTAAAAAATTGGACACTAAGAAAATGATGAATTAATTTTAAAAGCAAAAAAGCATCAGCTTTTCTCATTTTGATTTCCGTATTTATTAAATATTTATTTCTTTTACTTCACTCTCAGGATTTAGTATAAAATAAATAAACAGTATTTATGTACAATATAAAATTATAATAATATTTATAAGCAATTTAAAATTTCATTTTTTCCTACTTATTTTTAAGAGGGTAGGCGGTATTTAAAAATGATTTTGTTGTTTTAATAAACTAAATCAATGAACAATCTACAAGTGATCTTTGCATTAAAATCAGCTAATCATACAAAATTTGCATTAAACATGTATAAGTGATTGATTAAAAAAAGAAAGTAAAAAATTACTTCACGATTTTACTCTGAAAAAAGGTTGAAATGTATTAAATAAGATTAAATATGTTGTATGTATAGGATACATTATTTATCAGTTAATATTCAACCTCTTGACATTTTTATTCAATTATATCTTTTTTGAAAAATAAATTCTTGGTTAATGGTTTTTTGCATAATTTCTGGACACCTAGTATGAAGCAAGATGTGATGAAATATTTTTTTTGATAAGGGGGTATAAAAAAATAGTAATCTGTTAATCTTTATTTGACTTAAAGAATCTTGAAACAAACTTTCATACATTTTTAAATAAAAATATTAAAAACTGCTGGAACCATCCAATGGATAATAAAATGAGGACAATATGTTCAATTATTTTCAAAGAGGATGCAATTTGTGTTCAGATTATTTTCTGGTTTAAAGATAGAAAAAACTATGTGTATCATTTCTATATTTCTACAGTCTATTTGTACATAAGAGAACAGCTGTTTATGTGTAAGAAAGACGTAATTAATGGGTTCTTTTGAAAATTTATCTGTGTGAAATAATTTCTTGTGCCAAGTAATACCCAGGTATTATATTGTAGAATATACTATTTTGTGTATTATTATCCTAATAGTATTTCAAGAAGAAATACTTTTAATCAGTGTCATTCTTGAATATGCAACATCACCTTCCTTAGTGTGTTGCTACGGGCCAGCTCCAAGCTGTTCCTTTTAGCAACGGTGATTCATCATGTATAAACACTTACTTCTAAGTTAATAGAAAATGTGGGCCTCTAAAGTGTTCTGACAGGAGCCCTCAAAAATCAGCACAGTTTAAGTTAGAGACGGCATTATCAATAACTTTTTTGTGTACAGCACATGGGAATAGTGTGATTATTATGAAACATGGATTGAAGCATTGTGAACTCCCACTTTTCGATATGGTTCACATCCAAGCAATGACAATTGAGGTAGTGGACTGGCTTGGGCCTCTATGGTTCTCAGCGATCTACTGTCCTCCTTGTCATGCAATTTTGGACATCATGTTTTGTGAGTTGTTTGAGACACTGGGATTTGGTTCATTGTAGGAGGGGACTGAAATGCAAAACATGTACTCTGGGAATCACATCTCATAACTACTCATGGAAGGGCCTTCAAGGTGACTATCGAGAAGATACGACTCAATATTGTCTGGGCTACAACCAACCTACTGGCCTACAGATCCTACAAAGATTCCTGTTAGATTTTTATGTTAGCTTTGAAGTTTCCTCCTTTTATTCTGATGTGAGGAATAGTTATGATTCCTCATCTGACCATTCACCAGTTATCTTAACATTAGCACGATGATTATAAAGAAGAAGAGTTCCCAAATCATACATAATAATAAGACATTCAGAATCCTATTGGGGATGGGTAGTCAACGTGTTCTCTTTAAAAGTACTTTTAGAATGTGTAGATGATACAGACATTTGGTAATTTCTTATTGAGAACCATAAGGAAGTTTAAACAATCTACCCCCTCATTTCCTCCTTTGAGAATATCATATAGTTGGGTTTATAATGACAGTCAGAAGGCTAAGTAATTTGATGCTGACTTAAGTGAAGTCTTCAAGACTAATGAGATTCTAGGGACTGATGATGTGACAATTACTAGCCCAATTTCATTTTAATAACTGATAAAGCCTTTTATGTGTCTATAGAGATAGCACATGAAATTGAGAAAATAAGGATCTGCAAAAGGCTCCTAGATTTTATTCTCTTTGCCCTAAGATACAGGATTCTCTTATCCCCAACTAGAACTGTATTATACATCCCAACCCCATAGGGGAAGACAACCGCCTAGTGACGTTCCGGTCGCCCCCCCCCCCCCCGTGTTGGGCTTTATTATACAGCTCAGTTGGCTCAAATGGCTTTATGTGTTGGACCTATGGATAGGATCCTGATGGTGGAGATGATAAGCCTCCTAAGTTGAAGAGCTGTGAGATTGACAGAACAATTTAGGAGGATGATATGTGTCTCAAACGGGTTGTACTAGGTTAATTATGAGACAATATATTTGTGGCGTACTATAACATTGATTTTGTGTTATTTACTTTCTGGAATTTATGATTATTTGTGTGTTGATTATTATTATAATTGTGATTTAATTATTTTGATTGTGTATTGATTATTTCTGAACTTTATAATTATCTCTGGATTTAACAATTATTCTGGTTTTCAAATGAAATTATTAGGATTATTTATATATTAATATCAAAAATCATAACTAGAATTCTATACAGAAGAATTGAGAGGAGAGTGGAGGAAGTGTTAGGAGAAGACCAATTTGGTTTCAGGAAAAGTATAGGGACAAGGGAAACAATTTTAGGCCTCAGATTAATAGTAGAAGGAAGATTAAAGAAAAACAAACCAACATACTTGGCGTTTATAGACCTAGAAAAGGCATTCGATAACGTAGACTGGAATAAAATGTTCAGCATTTTAAAAAACTTAGGGTTCAAATACAGAGATAGAAGAACAATTGCTAGCATGTACAGGAACCAAACAGCAACAGTAACAATTGAAGAACATAAGAAAGAAGCCGTAATAAGAAAGGGAGTCCGACAAGGATGTTCCCTATCTCCGTTACTTTTTAATCTTTACATGGAACTAGCAGTTAATGATGTTAAAGAACAATTTAGATTCGGAGTAACAGTACAAGGTGAAAAGATAAAGATGCTACGATTTCCTGATGATATAGTAATTCTAGCTGAGAGTAAAAAGGATTTAGAAGAAACAATGAATGGCATAGATGAAGTCCTACGCAAGAACTATTGCATGAAAATAAACAAGAACAAAACAAAAGTAATGAAATGTTAGTAGAAATAACAAAGATGGACCACTGAATGTGAAAATAGGAGGAGAAAAGATTATGGAGATAGAAGAATATTGTTATTTGGGAAGTAGAATTACTAAAGATGGACGAAGCAGGAGCGATATAAAATGCCGAATAGCACAAGTTAAACAAGCCTTCAGTAAGAAATATAATTTTTTTAAATCAAAAATTAATTTAAATGTCAGGAAAAGATTTTTGAAAGTGTATGTTTGGAGTGTCGCTTTATATGGAAGTGAAACTTGGACAATAGGAGTATCTGAGAAGAAAAGGTTAGAAGCTTTTGAAATGTGGTGCTATAGGAGAATGTTAAAAATCAGATGGGTGGATAAAGTGACAAATAAAGAGGTATTGCGGCAAATACATGAAGAAAGAAGCATTTGGAAAAATATAGTTAAAAGAAGAGACAGACTTATAGGCCACATACTAAGGCATACTGGAATAGTCGCTTTGATATTGGAAGTACAGGTAGAAGGAAAAAATTGTGTAGGCAGGCCACGCTTGGAATATGTAAAACAAATTGTCAGGGATGTAGGATGTAAACAGGATGTAGGATGTATAGTGAATTGAAACGACTAGCACTAGATAGTGAATCTTGGAGAGCTGCATCAAACCAGTCAAATGACTGAAGACAAAAAAAAAAATTTATATGTTGTTTATTACATGTTTATTTGTTTTATTACTAAGGAGTATCATTGTACATTCCTCTTTCACATAATACATTAAAAAATATTATAATAATATTATGTCATAATTATGACATAAGATTTACTTATTGTTTCTATAAGGCAAACCGAATGAATGTAAATAAAGTTACAAAAAAAAACTGTATATAAAAACATGGTGAAGTCAGTTTTTCCTCCATGCGAATTTAAATTCTATAACAGGTGGAAATGTTAGTTTTGAATTTGGTAGTAATCAGCTGATATAATTATTATTTAATTGTTATTCAGTTCATTTTTGTATCTATTCAAATTCACAAAACAAAAATCCCATATTCCTAATTCTTCATTAATGACATATCATTTTTGTAAAGTGCATAAAATTTGAAAATACTGCTGGCATTATAGATCCTCCATGATCAATCAGGAAGGTCTAAAATTACTTAGACTTTAGAAAACAAAGGACTTGTTAAAATATTAGTAATGAACCATCAAGCATCAACCAGAAAAGGTTCCTGTAAGGATGGAAATACCCAGAACAATTTTATAAGCCTTTCTACATAAGTGAAGTATTATCACTTAACTTATTTCACAAATAAATGGTTTTGACAGAATGATGGCTTTAGCAATCAGTTATGAACCAGATCCTCATTTCTGTAACTCACTGGTCTGATAAAGATCCTAGTGTAGTTATGGACAAGGAATCTAATGTGCTTGGAATTGACTTTTCGTGTGGGATCACAAAAAAAGGAGTGTTAGAACCTTATTTCTTTAATAGAAGTTTTATATCTTGAGATGTTACAAGATATTATTTCATACCCATTAAATAATCTTGTATTTGAATTAGCCTCTCTATGTTTGGCTGTGAAGGAGGGTGTCTCCTCAGTGTTCTTAAAATTAGAGAGTAATCTCAATCAAATCTTTAGCGAATGAATAGGATGCCAAGAAAGAATTGGATTACCACCATGTTCGATTCAGTGCCCTAGGGAAATTGGATTACCACCATGTTCGATTCGATGTCCTAGGGAATTTTATTCGAGTTTATCATCAACAACATAGTGTTTTCTTAAGATCCAAATGACATGAACTCCTTCAACTGTTGATTGAAACAGTTCATTTTATAAATTGAAACAAAACTTAATAGGAAAAGAAATATAATTCAGTGATTTAACTCTGGTATGAATGCATGCAGATTTGTCTAGAATGTAAAAGTAGAAGGAGAATATTCAGAGTTTTTTCCTGATGTGTATTAAGCACATAATAATAAAAAAACATTTTTTGTTTAATTTTTCATAGAAGTTTTTTTGTAATTGGTGAAGCTGACTTTTAGTTCGGTTAAATTATTATTCTTGTTTTGTTTTACATGTAAAGGATTTTTTTTTAATACATAAGTCATTTACTGGTATATGGAATAAATTTTAAAATAAACAACTATCTTTTGCAAAAAATTTCAACTATGAAAAATTACTTCATGATTACTAAAACTATTTGATTACTTCATGTAATCAAATAGATTACATGAAGTATGTTAGATTGACAGGGATCTCATATCTATTTACAGAAGGCTATGATCAATGTGAACAATGATTTGAGTTTTGTTTCAATAAATGAGTTTCTATAATGTCATTTGCATCCAACTCATATCATATTAACAAGTTTAATTATTAAATTAAACATTCTAGTTCATCAAACCAAAACACATTGAGGTGTAAGGTGACACTCTGCTTAAAAATATTTAAATCAATGATACTATACATTATAAACGTTGCTTGTAAGTAATCATGTAATGCCACCAACATATGATGGCATAATTTCATAGAATTTTAGTCACTGCAGAAAAAAGAAGGCTTATGCACCTCTTGTTTAGAGTAATGGGAAGGTCTCATTCTGCTTTATTTGTAGAATATAATGTGCATTTAGTCATACATAAAGAAAATACAGTCATTAAATTTAGTTCCTTTGATGTGCATCTGGATGACTAAGGGAAAATTCATCATTAATCCAAATGGCAATTTTTCACAATGAAAATAATATCTGTAATTGTCTGCATGAGAATTTTATCAGAAAAACAACAGAATATTTTATCCATGAATGTGTAAATTGTATGGTATTTTAAAAAGTTACTAATTATAGAAATTACTCCTTTTTTAAGAATAATTTTTTTTTAATGCAATACCTCAAGTACATCTTTTTTACCATTTTGTAGTTATATTTTAACTTTATAACATACATTAACAACTAAAACCAGTCTACGGCTATAAACCTATAACTGATATTCACCTGAATAATATTCAGGAAGCATGACAGTAAAAGTTCAGTAGGCCATAGGCTAAAAATTCCCTTTGCTTTGACAAATTTTCCTGAAGTTACTTATATTGTTAGCTTTCTATGTATTTTAAACATTTATTTAGGGGGGGGGGAGGCAGTCACAAATTCCATTGAAAAAATATCTTATAGGTATTGTACAACAAACAGTATGAAATAATTGTTTTAAACTTACAAATGCTTTCATTAATAGAAAAATATTATGAAAGTAAGTATAATACAATTATGCACAAAATATTTGGTTATGTTATTAAATTCAACTGCTTTTGTTAATTCACCTTTGTTCACCAATAGTATTTGTAATTATAATAGAAATTTCTGTGAGTTCATGTAACAGACATACTGTGAACAAACAATGAATCATCTATCTTAGATGGTCAGTTGTAGTGTTATTTGTAATAATCTTAACCACAGAAACTATAGTTTTTTATTATTAATTATTGTAGTTATTTCCTATAACACCTTGTTAATAGATCAACATGCTATATTTGTTTTGTTCTTTTTTTGACATTTTTCTTTGGGCCTTGACAATTTTACATTATTGCCACTTTACAGTTCTTGGCAGTGCTTCATTCCATAATTCACTTTATGATCCAGCTCCAAATTTCAGAGCAACAAAAACAGAAATGCATATCCAGTTAAGAAAACATAAATAATAATCTACTACACCCAAAATAAACTAAAGGTGTACCGACATAACAAATGCAACAACTTAAAATGGTGGTAAAAGTAGATGAAATTTTTCATTATAAAGGTCACACCTATACTGAATCTGACTGAAAATATATTGTTAGTAGAATTATGTGCTTAAAAAACAACATAAAAACATGCTGTAGAAAAATTTCTGTGAGAAAAGTTCATCTGCATGACTTCTGTACATTGGAAATCAATATTGAATACACCCATAAACAAAAGTAGAAAATCTTTCTAGACTTCACTGCAAATATATATGTTGTAAACATTGTCATTGATATACTGTTATAAATATTTTTGACAGTGAACTCAGATTCTACAGATGGTGAACACATTATTGAAGACTTCATAGGAATTATTCAATAGCCTAAGAGTAAGGAAATGACAATCAAAACCAGATCACAGATGTATTTACAATGATTTTCTTTTAATTATAATACTAGTCAAAAATATTGCAGTATACAATAATTTCATTAGTTATTATAGAAATTATGTTTACAATTACATGGATGATACAGTTTGGCTTTCAAAGTTGTAATAAATAAATTCACCAGATTGATACACAGCAAGCATCTTGTACTATTAGCTATGTTATGCTACAACAATATTATTACAGTTTACTATGGTGCTATATATAACTATTCGATCTGTGACATGAATTATTAGTGTTATTACATTTTAAAAATAATTTGGCTCTGAAATATCTAATTTTTATCAATTTTAAAGCAGATATAAACATATTTAACTGGCTTGTAATCTCAAATTGATGTAAAACTGTTGTGTTTATTACAGATTTAATAGATCAGAAAGCTCTGGTTGAAGCTCTTGCCAGGAACAAAATAGGTGGTGCTGGTCTTGATGTTACCACTCCTGAACCTCTTCCACAAGGTCATCCTCTGTTGAAATTACATAATTGTGGTATGTGAATCATTACAGATTATAGTATTATTTGAATTATTATTTAATAAATTAATTTTATAAGATTGCTTTCAATTGTAATCGTTGTAATATATAAAAGATGTAAAATCCTCCTACGCTTATCATTTAAAGTAATAATTATATGCTTTTCTTTAATTTACAATGGTTCATCTGTATCCTCAAATCTTGCAATCTTAATTAAACTCATTTTCCGATGAAGTACAACAGTAAAATTTGACACAGTGATGTAAGTCAGGTGAAAATACAATATTGTATTGTTAATTTCATATATTTCTATATTTTATGTGTAGAATATTTAAATGTAAAAGAGACTGCTGGAAATACAAGGGCAACATTTTGAGGAAGAGAGCTGAATTGATTAGATGTAACTATTAATCTGATTTATTTTGACTGTCAATTCAGTATGAGTAGATCAGGTGGCTATTAATAGTGGATTTTAATGTAACTAGCTAAATTACCTTCTAAAATTTATGTACACTAATCATCTGATTTAGTTATAAATAACTGATATCATTTATAATAATGGAAACTAATTCTTCAGGATATAATATAGAAAAAAACCGCATATAATTTTTTTCTGTTTGCTAAATAATTAAAACAACAATTTCATTTACTTATGATTAAAAGTAGATTCTTTAAAATATGCATTTCTTAAGAAAAAAAAATAATGAACCAAAAACCATTCGTACTAAAAAGTAAAAAATAATTAATTTTGTTTTCAGGAAAATTCCTTTAAAAAATGTTCTATTTATGCATGACTAAAAAGTAAAGTGTATGTGTGACTTGCGTTCTCATATATGACTTTATAATTAGAGCACACCCAACGCTTTTCTTTTTACTCATACATAAATAGAAAATTCTTTAAAAGCAATTTTCTTGAGAACAAAATTATTTTTTACTTTTTAGTATGGATTGATTTTTTTTTTTTGAAAAGTATATTTTAAAAAGATTCTTAATTTTTTTTTCTTCACAAATATTGATTATCCATATTGATCATAATGCATGAATCTCTTAAATATATTTTTGTACAATTTTCATTTAGATGACAGATCAAAGATGAATTAGTAAAAGTAGTACTGTTAGATCTGTTACAGAATTAAACTAAAACAGTAATTAGGCTATTACTGCTTGATGTCAATTTAAATAGTATGTATATTTTGTAAATTTTTTATTCATTTACCTGACTCCCAGATTACACCCCATATAAAGAAGTAGCATACATTATTTTAGTGATATGCATGTAAGGGAATACCAGAGGATTATTTACTTTAATTATATACACTAATCCTTTTTTTTAAATTGAAATTCAGTCATTCTTCTTATTTCTATGGCTTTGTATAAAAGTACTATTATTATTATTATTATTACCTTGCAATTAAAACTGGATAATATTTTCATTAATTTATTATATGGTAAATATTTATATATAATTTAAATAAGCAATTGTATGAAAAGTCTTCATTTTTCTATGTGAAAATATGTACTTCCATACATTTTTTTTTATATATACTCATATATATATTTTTTTAAATCAATCCTTTCAAGACCCATATCACCAGTGGACTAAAAATTTAAATATATATAACTAAACTCAATCCACCAAGTACAGAAATAAGACAACTGTCATCTTATTTTTCATTTTTTATATAATTTTTTACGAAAGCACTTTCACGGAATCCTTCATCATGTCATAAAATATATTTATATAAAATTACATATCAACATAAGAAAAATTTAAATTAAAAGATTAGAATTGCAATTACATATACAAAACATGTGAAGTCAATTAAATGAAACAGAATAAAATTAAAACAAGAATAAAAATATATGACATGTGTATGGGTCTCTCTTTTTCCTGTTTAGCCTCCGGTAACTACCGTTCAGATAATACTTCAGAGAATGAATGAGGATGATATGTATGAGTGTAAATGAAGTGTAGTCTTGTACATTCTCAGTTCGACCATTCCTGAGATGCGTGGTTAATTGAAACCCAACCACCAAAGAACACCGGTATCCACGATCTAGTATTCAAATCCGTGTAAAAATAACTGGCTTTACTAGGACTTGAACGCTGGAACTCTCGACTTTCCAAATCAGCTGATTTGGGAAGACGCGTTCACCACTAGACCAACCCGGTGGGTTGACATGTATATGGCTAGCCAAACACTACAGTACTCTACTATTTAAATAAATATTTCATGTAATATCTAGCTATCTATTGCACCTTTTATGAGTGTATCTCCATCAAATTCTGTCTGCTAGTGGATTAAGTTGAATCTTTGTTTATACTCGTATTTATTTATATCTCCTTTTGTAATTTATAATATTTCGAAATTAGCATTAACATCAGAAATAGAATGTACATTGTTTATGAGGTGATCTGCAACATTACAGATGCCCAATTTTTTATTTTTATAATAACTAAAATGTTCATAAAATCTGGCTTTAAATGATCTGTTAGTTTTACTTATTTATTTATAAAAAGAACAGAAAGTTCAATAGCAAAACTATTTTTAATCATAGCAATAATTTAAGATCCATACTAGATTACACCCTTTTGAATTGGTGACTCCAAAATTAACAGGACTTCAAAAAATACACAAACCCAGCATCCCAAAGCGACCTTTGATTTATTTTACATCTGCTCCATCTTATACTATTTCTAAAGTAATAGATAAAATCCTTAAGATAAAAAAGAATTTACATTATAATTGCAACATAAAAAATGGGTACGAATTTGTAAATAAATTAAAAAATGTAACATTCGGCAAAAACACTAGGATGGTAAGTTATGATGTAAGTAACATGTATCCTAGCATACCTGTTGATAAAACAACTCATATAATAAAAAATAAACTAATAAATAATTATGAAGACCTTAAATATATTGATAACATCATCACTATTATAAGGAATATATGTCAACGAAATTACTTTGATTTTAATAACAAGTGTTATACACAGGAAAATATCTTGGCTATGGGATTTCCTTTGTCAGCTATTATGTCAGAGATAAATACTTACAAAATTTTGAGAATAAAATAGTTTATACTGTTATTCATAACATATTGTTTTATTATGGATTCATTATGTTGATGATGTTTTTGTCATTTATGATCCATTATAAATAATGAACACCTCTTAATTTTAAATAAACTTAATTCATATTATAATGATTTAAATTTTACTTATGAAATAGATATAATCAGAACAATAAATTTTCTAGATGTTAGTATTATTGAAATTAACAAAAATAACCAAATTGTAATTTCGGTATATAGGAAACCTACAGCCAATAAAATAATAATTTATAGAAAATCAAATCATCCTTGGTCTCATAAAATTTACATATATACAAATATGATAAATAGAGCTATCCATTATACACAAAATAATAAGAAAAATTAAACACAGAATTAAATACTATAAAACAAATTGCAGTTTAAAAATGATATAGTACTTTGTTAATTGAAAATATGTATAAAAAATAAATATCAAAACTTAATAGTACAATAACTTTAAAACCATTGCATAACACACAGAAAATTGATAATGTTTATTTAAAATATTCATCCTCTAACACAGTATTGTTGAATATACCACCAAAGTTTATGAGAAGTATAAATTTAGACCTGCATATAAAACTAACAACCACAAAATAAAATATTTAAAAAAACATTAATAATAGTGATTTATACAATCTATGTGGTGTTTATAAGATAGAGTGAAGTGATGCTCGGATATTTATGTACGTAAAACTAATAGATCATTTAAAGCCATTTTTTATGAACATATTAGGTATTATAAAAATGAAAAATTGGGCTTCTCTAATGTTTCGGATCACTTTATAAAAAATAAACATTCTATTTCTGATGTTTATGCTAATTTGAAAATATTCAAAATTAAAAAAGGAGACATAAATAAACATCTAGATACTTTAGAAAAATATTATATGTATAAATATAAACAAAGATTCAACTTAACTAAAAGACAGAATTTGAAGGAGATACACTGACAAAAGTTGCTATAGATAGCAGCACCTTTATAGATAATAATGAAATATTTATTTAAGTAGTACAGTACTGTAGTATTTGGCTAGCCATACACATGTCATATTTTTTTTTCTTGTTTTTATTTTATTTTATTTCATTTAATTGGCATCATATGTTTTTGTATATGTAATTGTAATTTTAATCTTTTAATTTCAATTTTTCTTATGTTTGATATGTAATTTTATATAAATATATTTTATGACATGATGAAGGATTCCGTGAAAGTGCTTTCATAAAAAATTATATGAAAAATAAAAAAATAAGGTAAGAGTTGTCTTATTTCTGTACTTGGGTGGATTGAGTTGAGTTATACATATATATATATATATATATATATCTACAGTATGTCTGTAAAATAATAGTGGGGCTTTAAATAATTATATCTTTGAAACAAAGCATTGTAAAGAAATGAAATACATTAAATGAAAGAGAAACACTCCAAGTTTTTTACCTGTTCAGTAGATTTTGTTGTGTGCTCCCTCAGTTGTCCTGCAGACATTAAGATTTGGAAATTGAACAGAATACCCTAAAAATAGAAATCCATGGGGGTAAGGTCTGGAGACTGTAGAAATCAGGTGCAATCCACCCTTCTCATCTGACCCATCACTGAGGAAATGTTTTGTTAAGAAAATTCTGTATGATTGCAGCAAAATGTGGAGGAGCTCTGTCTAACTGGAAAATGAAATTCTTCAGTATTTGTGGTGCTGCATACTTTTCTAATATATCTAGGAAGATGTTCCCTGTAATTGTTTTTTCTGCAAAAAAGAAGGGACCAATAACTCATTATACATTCAGTTTTTCACTATCATACTGATTTATTTATTTAGCGTATGGCACCAAAACATAACACCAATTACAGTCAAAATTATAAACAAAGATTTAACAAACTAATATATGCTACTGATTATGGAGTTGCCATCAGGAAATCTTCAGGATTTCCTTCATAAGCTGTCCTAGGGCAAACTTCTGTGATGTGTCTGATTTTCACCACACTCACAAAGGGGCATCGGTTTTACCCCATTTATACAGGAAATAGGCGCACCTACCATTATCATACTGATAATGGTACCAATATCATACTGATATTCAATAACGACATGTGGAAGTTCAGTACCCCATATACAAACATTATGCCTATGTACTTATCCAGAAACATGAAATCTTGCTTCATCACTGAAAATAAACCTGTTTAAAAATCATCATCCTGCTCTAACCTATCCAGAATGTTTACAGCAAAATCAAATTGTTTCACTTTGTCCTGTGAATAAATTTGTTGTAACCCTGAATTTTGTACACAGTGAAACATAACCATATTATTAACGCATCGTCAACAATTGTTTTAGGAATGCCCAGTTGTCTAGAACACTTCCGCACAGATTTCTTCAGGCTGCATAAGAAACTTGTTCGCATTACTTCAATCGTTTCAACAGACACTGATGGCCATCCTGGAAGTGATTCCTTCAGTAGGCTGCCTGTTTCTTTGAGTTGTTTGAACCATTGCCGAACGTTATTTTCATGCAGGGGGTCTTCATTAAATACATAAGTGTACTCATGCCTAACAGAGAAACTTAATCAAACATAGCAAGCCACAACACACTTTGAATCCTCTCTACTGTAAACATGGTGACTAATGGACACATGCTGCTTGCATATACAAGGTTAGCTAGCACCCATGTGCTAGCTTTTGGACACATAAACTAGGAATGAAGGTGAAAAAAAATAGAATATAAAGGGGCTAGAAGGCATAGGTAGAGTAAAAGTGGGTGAAATACTGACAAAGATAATTATTCAAACTAAAAGGGAAAATGAACCAGCAGAGGAAATGTGGTCAAGGATAAAATCAACTATGAGGGAAGTTGCAGAGAAAGGAATAGGTTTCTATGAAGGGACTTGGGCAAAACTTTGGGTAACACAAAAAATTATATGAAAAATGGAAAAAAGAAGAAAATGTAAAAATAAAGAAGAATACAACAGAGCAATCAATTGAAACCATTGCCGAACGTTATTTTCATGCAGGGGGTCTTCATTAAATACATAAGTGTACTCATGCCTAACAGAGAAACTTAATCAAACATAGCAAGCCACAACACACTTTGAATCCTCTCTACTGTAAACATGGTGACTAATGGACACATGCTGCTTGCATATACAAGGTTAGCTAGCACCCATGTGCTAGCTTTTGGACACATAAACTAGGAATGAAGGTGAAAAAAAATAGAATATAAAGGGGCTAGAAGGCATAGGTAGAGTAAAAGTGGGTGAAATACTGACAAAGATAATTATTCAAACTAAAAGGGAAAATGAACCAGCAGAGGAAATGTGGTCAAGGATAAAATCAACTATGAGGGAAGTTGCAGAGAAAGGAATAGGTTTCTATGAAGGGACTTGGGCAAAACTTTGGGTAACACAAAAAATTATATGAAAAATGGAAAAAAGAAGAAAATGTAAAAATAAAGAAGAATACAACAGAGCAATCAATTGAAGATTGATAACGAATTAAAGAGAAAAACACATAAAGCTAGGAAAAGGTGGTTAAAAGAATAATGTAAAGACAGAAGATTTAGAAAAGAAAAAAGTATCACTAGAAAAATATGAAAAGAAGTATGGCTTATTGTATAAGATGTTATATATGCCACATGGGATAGAAGAACTCCTACTTATAAAATAAGAAAAATTGAGAACAAAGATAGTAAAAGAAGATGAGATAGAGAAATGATGGGAAGAGTAATATAGAGGACCTGTTTCTAGAGAGAAGGAAATGGGAAGCTGAGGTAGAAGTTATGGAAGGGGAGAAAGGCCCACCAATTTTAATATCTGAAATTGACAAGCTATTAAAGACATGAAGAACAGGAAAGCAATAGGAGTAGATGAACTTCCAATAGAACTCTTTAAATGTTTAGAAGATGAAGGAGTAGATGAAATACTCTCAATGTATAATACAATTAATGAAACTGGAATATGGCCAGAAAATCTTTTTGAAACAATAACGATACCGATACCTATGGAACCAAAAAAATGTGAAGAATATAGAACCATTAACTTAATATCACATGCTGCAAAACTAATGCTGAGTTATGAATAGAAGGTTGATTACAAAAATGAAGTAGAATACTGGGGAAGAACAGTTTGAATTCAGAATAGGAAAAATAACAAGAGAACTGATAAGAATGGTTGGAGAGAGAAGTTTTGAAAGAAAATTGAGCTTGTGTTTATTGATATGGAAAAAGCATTTGACAGAGTTAAGTGGGGAAAAGTTATTTGAGATTCTGAAAGAAAAGAGAGTTAATTGGAAGGATAGGAGACTGGTCACAGAATTGTATATGAAGCAAAAAGCAGCTGTGTAAATAAATGAGAATCTATCTCACAAATTGGTTAGAATTAGGCAGATGAGTAAGGCAAGGCTGTTTATCACCAATACTATTCAGCCTTTATGTTGAGGAAGTATTGAAAGAAATATTTGATGGTCAAAGAGTAGTAAACATAGGTCGAAGAAATATAAATTGTATTAGATTTGCTGATGATTGCTGGTTGTAGATAAAGAACTCAAACATTAAAAGAAATGATGAAGCACTGGAAGTAAGGATGAAGGAATATGGGATAAAAATAAATGTAAGAAAACAAAAGTTATGAAGGTGAATAAGAGAGAAAATATGGGATCTTAAAACAGCAGAACGAAGAATTAAACAAGTAGAAAGATACAGATATCTCAGGAGAGTACTATCTGAAGACTGGAGGAGTAAAGCAGAGATTAAGACAAGAATTACAATAGTAAAGTAAGCCTTTTTTAGAAAGAAAAACCTACTCTGCAGCAACATAAATCTGAAGCTGAGGAAGAGATTGGTAAAATGCTATGTTTAGAATATACTTTTGTACTGCAGTAAAATGTGGACTCTGGGGAAAAAGGAAAAAGATAGGATTGAGGCTTTTGAGATGGGGGTCTGAAGAAGCATGGAGCATGGAGAAAATAAAATGGGTGAACAGAATAAGTAACATATAAGTATGTTACTTATATGTTACATATAAGTAATAAATGAAGGTATAAATCCTAAGAGGAATAAATGAAGGTAGAATAGTATTGGTGACTATTAGAAGGAAATGAAAGTGGAACAAGCATATAATTAGGAGAAAAGGAATAAAAATACAGTTCTTGAAGATTCCATTGAAGGTGAAAAAAGAAGAGGAGGGGAGGCTGATAATAAGGTTAATAAATGACGTAAAGGTAAAGGGTAGTGAAGGATTATGAGATAAAAGAAAAGCATGGGACAGAAACAGATGGAGACAACAATGGAACCTGGAACCTACTAGCAGGCAGAATACCACATGATGAAATAATTTACAATATTTTATTATGTAGTTATCTTATTGGTATTATAGAATAACATTTTATAAATTTTCTTTAGATGATTATGATGAAGTACTGAGAACTGAACATGAGTATTGAACTAACATAATCCATAATATGCTGTGCTTATCAAATCACCAATCTTACAAATTAATCTAAGAGCAAAATGCTTGAATTTATTTATTTATTTTTTTTTTTGTGAATATATGGGTTAATTTACTCTTAGAGGTTGGGATCAATCATTACATCTAAAAACTTCTCTAGTAATGACAGTTCTGTAATATTAGATCATGACATGACATAATTTTTATGTACTAGATTTATTTTTCCCTCTTAGAGTTGGATTTATTTTCGTTAGTTACAAAATTATGCTATACATAGTGTTGCATATTTGCATATCTATACAGCAGATGCTGATATCTCTAAAAATAACTTTTTTTAATATATTTTTGTAAGCATTGGTTTATCACCTACATAGACTAACTGGTCTCTTTGTAATTCACGATAATAGCTTACTGATGTTACTTATTGATTTATTTGATAGCTTATTGATTTAACTTAAAGTTAGACCTCGTATAGAACTCCATCTCTTAGTTTCAGAAATTGGGATCAGTAATTACTACTACTCCTGCCTCATTCATTATTTCTTTACATGTTTTTTTCATTTATAAAAGTAATGGTTTAAATTGATTTTAAAAAAATTAATTATCTGTTTTACCTATCTTCTCCAATTTTTCAATGAAGAAGTCCAAATATCACACTACAAAATTTTTACTTAGACCTAAAAGAATTGTACAGCACTTTCTCCTGAATCTGTCACATTTTTTACCTAAGTAACCAAAGAAATTTCTTTGATTGATTTTCATTTTTTAAATTCATCTTGTTTACCTAAAAATATCATTTCCATTCAAATGGTATTCAACTCATCAAAGAAAATCCTTTCAAATATTAATATTATATACAATAATTATATTATTTTAGTTAATGTTATTTTATTACTTATAAGAGTGTGCATTCCCTTAAAAGAATCATACATTTTTCATAAAATTTCTCCTATTATGCTATAATTTTAGTTATATGTTTATTGGTGTTTTTTATCATGGATTATCATCTACATACCAAAATTGATATGCCTTAATTCTTTTTGTCTCTCCCTGTACTTCATCATGAAACATTGCATAGTTTCCAATATTAGCTAACATTTTCAATGTGTGCCATAGAATAGTATAGTGAGATTTCTTCATGTGAAACCTTATACCCTACAAATATAAGGCTTGTTTAGCCAACCTTGTATAAATTATATTATGTATATATTTATATTCTACAGAAAAACAATTTTAGTTAAGTATTCACCCATTTATTTATATATGTATTTTTTTCAGTGCTTTCACCACATTTGGGATCAGCAACCTATCAGACTAGAAATGCAATGGCAGGACTGACAGCTGTCAACATTCTGTGCGCATTAGAGGGAAAAACTATGCCATCAGAAGTTTTAAATTAGATATAATTTTAACATAAAATAATTCAACTACAGTGTTCAATTTGAACACTAATTTTTGAAAATTAAGAGTGATTCATCAAAATATTTTTAAAACCATTAAACCTTTTCACCAGATTTACTGATTAAGTTCAAAGAAATATTAAGTATCACTTCAAATATGCTTTGATAAATATTTTTAATTAAAATATGTTGATTTAACTACCAAGTTTTTCATAACTCTTTGAGACTGTAATTAATTGTCTATTGACTTATTAAATTATAATACTGTTGTGCACTTTCAATATTATTTTCACTTTCTTAATAAAATATGATATTTCCTTTCATAATACAAACTCTGTAATATATTGTATATAATTTACAACTTATATTCTTTTTATGGAAATGTATTATATTCACTTGTTACATTAAAGTTTATATTAAATTGCGTACTTTATATAATTTAAATTATATGCTTTATATTCAAATTTATATTATTCCACATTATATAGAACAATCAAAATCGGGTGATTTTTGAAGTCAAGAGTTCTAAGGTTCAAGTCCTTGTAAATACAGTTGCCTTTATATGGATTTGAATACTAGACTGAGGATACCAGTGTTCTTTGGTGGTTGGGTTTCAATTAATCACACATCTCAGGACTGGTCAACCTGAGTTTGTTCCAGACTACATGTTTACCAGTACATTTACACTTACATTGGACTACATCTGCAGCTACATCAGGCGAGGTAAGCCAGTGCAGTACTTGCAGTTATTTACACATGTAACATGCACACAAACCCAGACATTGCAGTAGCTGGAAAACTGATTGGAGAAAACACATATACAGAATAATGAATAGTTGAATCTATTAGTTAGCATACTAAAGGCCTTACCACAGTGAAGATGGTAAGGCCAGTAATATGAAGCTTTAGGCAGCACTAGTCGACATACTAAGTAGTGTTCAGTCAAATCAGCTGACATCTGGTACTAAATATTTTTCAAAATGAGTTTCAAGGCTTGCCAAGTGGCCTATTATAATTTGTTTGATTGCATCCAAACTTTTTATATATGATGAAGTCCCTCATACTTGATTACTTTCCACAACCATGAATTAATTTTTTCTTGAAGACTTGAATTTTGGATATCGATGTAAAAACAATGGTGTAAGCTTAAGTTTTTCAAATATATCTGACAAGTAACATAGTTTTCAAAGCCAATTTATGTCTTGAAAGTATTTTACCAAATCTGAGTTACTTACCAACAGAAATAGCATTATTTCTTCAACACTACTAGCCTTCTTTAAGCCTGACCTCTAGACAGTCATTACACTTCTGCGTGAAGTAAAAGGGAGTTGAACTTGGAACCCATTTGTTCACATAATTTTGAAAAAAGGCAACAGTACTGAGAGAGCATTTAATATAATTAAGTGTTTTTTAATATAAGATAATAAATATATAAATATAGTAATAATAAAATACATAATAATGTAATATATATATTATAGAGGGCTTTTAATATAATTAATAGTTTTCACTGAATCTTGTAGTACTGCATTTAATTTTGCAGAAATTTTCTTTGCTGCAAGTGCCTCTTGACGAATTATTTCTTTCATTACGCAATGAAAGAAAGTAATAGGTTCATTGCTTACAGACTAGACCTTTGTGTGAAATCCAATATTTACTCCTGTCATTGCTGCTGTGCCATCAATACAAATTCTAATGCAGTCCCCACATTTTATTCTACTTCTTAACAAAAACCAATTACTTTTAAAAAAATATCCTCACCTGATGTTTGCCCATCTAATGGTCTACAGAATTGTAAATCCTCTTGAACATTGTTACTGTAGCAATACCCGACATACACCAATAATTGTGCCATTTTTGCAATATCTGCTGATTCATCCAAATAGATTGCAAATTTTTAATTTCCTTTAATTTTTTCAATTAGTTGCTAAATTTATCTTTGCAAATTTCCAAAATTCATCTAGTTACGGCAGTGTCTGACAGAAGAAGTTTTCTTAGGTCGTCTTCAGCATATTTTTACTCGTGAATAATTTCAATCATTATGATTGCTATTGGTACACCCAAGTTCTTCACAGATTGTAAATGAATCTTTGGTCTTTGTAATTAGGTAAGAGGCTTCATAAGATGATTGTAAGAGTTAGTAAGTTCATGAGTTTCCATGAATAACTTTTGCTTTTTTGAGGACTGCAACAACTTATAAAAACTCCACAGGCTTATTAGCATAGAAAGCATGTTTTGTGTCAAGATGTCCCTTTAGTTTTGTAGATTTCAAGCTTTCACTTGACAATCGCTCACTACAAATCAAACAAACTGGTCAATGCTCATTATGTATGTAAATAAATATACATCTGTATTGTAAATACATTTCATTGAACTTTCTTTTTTTTATGTGAGAATGCTTAGCTTCTGCATTTTCCATGTTTACCACTTGGTTACTGTCTAATTGGTACAGCTATTGTCTAATTCACAATCTCTGGAATCACCTAAAGTTTTAAAAAGTCTTTGGTATTAAACACCTATTCAAGGAATGTTTTTTTCATCTTTCATGACTGCATATGATCACTTTAGTCCAAGTTTCTTTGAAGGGACTCTTCATGCCTAGCGGTCCTCCCAGTACTTTTCATACGTTCCAATCTTCATGCCCTTTCTAGCGTTGAAAATATTCTGTTGTGAGTATAAAGCAAGTGTTTTTGTCCTTGATTTTTTCATTTAATTTTATCTTGTCTGTGGTGTAAGGCCAGTTTCGTTCTGATCCTACCTTATTTCTCTGGTCCATTTGCATTTTGTCTTGGTGTTTTTGAGTAAGGATTGTTCTGTATCAGAACTCTCGAATCTTGCACCCTCTGGACGTATACAAGAATCCTAGTATCCTCATACACGTAGTATCAGAGATGGGTTCTAACTCTTTGTACATTACTTTGTTGGGCACGACTGCTCATCTTTCTGGTATTTTTTGTTAATGCAGGTTCTTCCAATTCTTCTTTCAATTTTCTGGAGTCTGTCAGTCTTTGTTTGTTGAGGTGGACAGGTGGAAGAATGTTTCTGCTGCATATATGGCTTCTGATTTTATAAACATGTTGTAGTGTCTTATTTTTGCATTTATGGATAGAATTTTTTACTGTAGGTGTACCAGGTTAATTTTTGTGCTTTAGCTTGTTGTTCTTGTTTGGATTGAGGTATTTTTGTTTAGGTTGTTTATTATTATTTCTCTGAGATATTTAAACTGGGTTACTATTCTGAGTTTTAATTACATACAGTTTATGTATACTTCTTTTAATTTTGTTGGTTTTTAGGGCATAATTTCTGTCCTTTCAAATGATATTTTGTGGCCAATTTTATTTGCAATGTTTTGAAGTTCTAATATATGTATTTTAGCCTCTTCAATGTCATTTGCTAGCAGTGCCAAGTCATTGGCAAAACCAAGGCAGTTTGTTTTGATTTTTTGGTCTATTTTTATTTTGGGAGGGCATTTATTAAGCCACTCTCCTCTACCATTTCCAGAGCGCAGCTGAATAGTAGTAATGAGAATCCATCACTTTGGCACAGTCCTGTTTTGAACTCAAATGGTTCAGAGTTTGCCTCTGAATTTCACTTTTGAGTCTGTGAGGGTCAGTTTTATCATGTCTATTAATTTTGGATGAGTCCAAGGTATCTTAGAATTTTTAGCAATAATTCTCTGTGGGTGCAATCATATGCTTTCTTAAAGTCTACAAACGTTATCACAGTGTCTCTGCTTCTTTTTCTGTTGTAATTCATTATTAGCTTGAGACTCATGATCTGGTTTTGATAGCTCCTCTACGGTCCGAAACCTCCCTATTATTCTTCTCGTTCTTTCTCAAGTTGTAAATCAATCATGTTGAGAATGATTCTTGAAAGAATTTTCTATGTTTTGCGTAGGAGTGAGATTTCCTTGTTTGTTAGGGTCTGTTTTGTCCGCTTTGTTGTGTAACAGGTGGATGAGGGCTGTTGTCCAGAATTCTGGTAGTTCTTTGATCCAGATTTTGACAAGCTGTTGATGAAGGGCAATTTTTGCAAGTCTTCCTGCATGTTTCCAGATCTGTACAAAGATCTTCTCCTGCTGCTTTGTAATTCTTCATCTCACTCAGTACTTGGTAGACTTCTTTTATTATGGGAGAATTGATGTTTTTCAATGGTATTTTTATTGAAGTGCTGGTGTCATTTAGTTGTTCTGTCGGTTCTTTGGAATTTAGCAGTTAGTTGAAATATTTAACTAGGATTTTCCTCCATTGTCATTATTAATAATGTGTGAAAAATATGTTTAGACTTTGTTTTTAAATTATTTCATTGGGTTTTTATAACTATAAAAAATACCAAATCATAAAATCACTTTCAAAAATTACCAAATATTTCAATAACCATTTTTGAAAATTATATTGAAAAAACTGCAAAACACATTAGAATTGTACAATGGCACCCAAGTACTGCTGGGAATAGTAGTTACCACTAGTCATTAGTACCGGTTTATATCACTACACAATAGTACTGCATGCACAACCATAATTTTTTGCAGTCACACATTATTGACACTTTCTTATACTTAGCTTAATCATATTTTTGGATATTTTTCTCAATTGTTGAAAATGTTTGATGTATCATCATTACTTTACTATTATTAATGTGCTCAAAACATTTTGCAACCCCTCCTTCGACCTTCTTGCGACCCCTCTGGAGGTCAGGATCCTTAATTTGAAGAGCCTATCTATATTACAATATCTAACTTTAATTTATGCTTTTTAATAATTAATAAGTAATTAATTTAAAATTTTATTCCATTTATAATTTTATTAGAGCATATTTAATATATTTTTTTTACTTTTTATATTCAGGTGCCCCAAGAGGATTCTGCTAAATTTCATAGGTATATTTCTCTCATCAAAATAATGAAAAAGATTCCTATAACATAGATCCAAAAACACTTCGTTAGCAGGTTAGGGCTAATCAACGATTTCGCACCAATTTCTGCTCCTCCGCTGAAATGAAGCCGTTCAGAAATTCTGAAAGGTAAACTGAGGGTGAATTTGGTGGTTTCTTATAGTATTTGAGCTGAAACATTTTTAAAAATTGGTCCCAGAACTGTACTCTAATTATTTTCTACAATATAGGATGTAATAAGCAAAAAAAAATGGGAGTTGAAAAACACAGTTTTTTAGGCTTGGCATAAAATAACTTTGTTACTTATTGATTAAATTGACAGAGAATTTAATTCTGAGAAAACTGATTAAATAAGTCAACAAAAAATAAATAATAGTGAAAGAAAATAATGTACATTTTAATGCAGAATTTAATACCGAATTACAATTTTAGATTAAAACAAACAGCCTTCTATTATTGGATAAAATTGTGGCCATCTAAAACCAAATAAAATAGCATAAGTTATTCTTACATCAACTGTTCAAAATGTTCACAATCAACCTGAAAACAGATTTTGAGTTACAGATGAGATAGAATTTTCTAGCATTCTTTGATTTCTTCCATTGAAGAAATCCTGTGATTCTTTGTAAAAGTTAATTTGCATTTTCTGGTTTTTGTGCATATATAATGCTTTTATATATCTCCACAAAAAGAAATCCAAGGGACTCTTGGATTTCTTAGATCAGAGGATCTAGCTGGTCATAGTTGAGGTCCACCTCAACCAATCCACCAGGTAGGAAATGTTTCATTCAGATAATGAGTAACAGGACCATAAAATGGGCTGGTGCATCATCATGTTGGGAATACATGTTCTTGTACTAAGTGGAACATCCTCTTAACATACTGTCAGCTCATTTTAAAGAAGTTTAGACAACCATTACATGTGTCTATTGCTGAAAATTTGAGGTCCTATAAAAACATTACCTATCTATTATCCTACACCAGACATTTAATGAAAAATGGTGCTGGAAATTAGTTTCAATGGTTTGCAAGATTGTCATGTTTCCAAAAATGTTTGTTTCATGTATTGTTTATCCCATCTCTTGTAAATATTGCTTCATATATAAATAATGTCAGCGATGGAAGCATGTTGTTTTGTAATAACTATTGACATAATTCAGCTGCAGACAAGATCTACTTCAAAATATTGAACTAGTTTTGAATGGATAGACACCTTCATTGTATAATCCCCATAATGGGGATATACATTTCTGGGAACAATTTTAAAAAAAATTTTGGGTCAAAAACCATTAGAAACCACTAAATTTGCCACATAATTTACCTTCCCAGAATTTCAGTAGGGCTTCATTTCAGTGGAGGAACAGAAATCAGGGCAAAATCTTTGAATAGCTGTAACTCACTAAGGAAGCATTTTCACCAATAAGACCGCACCATACATTTAGAGAAAAAGTGTATTGGAAATGACTTGCAGAAGTCTCATAAGGAGTTTCTTCTGTCAAAGTATGAGTGTTTCGATAATTTACAATACCATGTCTGTCTTAATAAAACAGATTTCATCAGTAATTAGAATATTACTTAGAAAATCAGTATGATGTTCACATTTTCTAATTAACCATTAACAGAGCTTAATCCGTTTATCTAAATATGATGGTAATAACTCTTGTACATGTGCTATATGGAATGGGTATATTGTTGCTCCTGTAACGTTCGCTACACATTTGATTGCGGAACATTAAAGATGTGAAAATGTTGATGTTAATTAAAGATTATAATTGATGTCATTAAAGGTGTGAATTTTCTCAACCACCAGAAGTACCTTCTCGTACTTCAATAATTGTACTGCAATATTTTTTCTTCAGCATTGGCATTTTTCACAAAACATTCAAGATCAGCATCAAGCTGTTGTAGTTTAAGCATACCTGTTTCTCAAACTTTCTAAAGCCTCTAACATTTTATGGTCTGGTATTCTTCAATATGGATAATTTTCCTGGTATTTATGCACAGCAGCCAATCCATTTTTATTTACTTTACCATAAATTAACATGTCTGTGAAAAAAAATTTGTGATATCACCCACTGTGAAATGACCTAACAATACTGCACAAACACCACTCAAATGAATATTCAAATGCTAAACACTAAACTTAATTGTTGATCAGCTGTTATTGCCAACCTATGAAAAAATAATAATTTTTAATGTTTTAGAAATTTATTTTTATAATTTTTAGCATTTGTATGTAAACTGTTCTGTTTAAATTCACTTTTCCGATCCAGTTTGTGCGTTTTTTGATTTTATTTAAAGTTGAACTTCTCAAATTTGTGTTTAATTTTAATAGGCAATATTTTTATCAGCCTCTCAGAATTTGATTCTCTTAAATCTAATAAGTTATTGTAATCCAAACCTAAGAAAATGTATTTTTTGACAAAACTTTTTCATGTTTTACCCTGTTTTTTGTTAAAATCTAAGCAAGATAGAGGTCTGGGACCACTTTATTTAATTTCTTAGATCAAAAACCATACGGAAGCACCAAATTTACGAGTCAATTTGTACCCCAGGAATTTTAGTAGGGTTTAATTTCACAGAGGGAGCTGAAAGCAGTTAAATGTTTTACAAGCCAAAACTTGCTAACAAACCGTTTTCTGATATTATATGAATTTTTTTTCTTATTTTTGGTTATAGAATTATCTCCCAAGACATTGTCATACAGTTTGTAATCACTCTGTATAGAATTTTTTTACTTTAATCAGAATTCAGTCTAGTCCATACTGTTATTTTAAAAGCTGGTTGGGATGAAGGAAAATTGTAAGTAATGTTTAAAATAAATGGTGATTTATATTACTATAATACCTTAAAGGAAACAAACATGGAATTAAACAGATTAATTGATTTTACTACTCATTTGTTCAGTAGGCTTAAATTCTAATTCCAAATAATCCCTTAAACAGTTTTAATTTTTTTTTAATTTCACAGTAATAATTCCACTACATGGCTGTAATGTTGTTGAATGCTAATCAAACAAAAACACAATTATAAATATGTCAAGTATTTTAGCTAAGAATAACCAAACATCGTTATTCTTATGTTATACTCAGGTAATCACAACAAATCCTAACATGTAAAAAGATGAGATTGTTAATATTAAATGTAATAGAAAATTTATTGGCGTTAGATAAAAGATATTAACAACAAAAATAAATGTCTAATCATGTTCTATCTGGTGTTTTTGATCCTGGTCCACAGTTAAAGGTGGATTGTTCTTTCTTGAATGTAATTTAAATGTCATCGGTATAAAGTATGGGTGAAAATCAACACTTGAATTTCGAGAGAGTATAGGAGTTTCCAAATCAGAATCAAAATCAAAGCTGTAGTCATACGGAAGGTCTTCATTGTTATTAAACCTGCAAAAATAAAAAAAAAATACATGACTTTTTTACATTTTATATACTTAATGTCATAATAGAAATCATTTGTACAACTGTAGGTTAAAAAAATTAGGTCATGTAGAACATAGGTAACAAATGAGTAAGTCATATTAGTTTTGGTGAGTGTAAGTATATTTCATTTTTACATATCTTTCCTATATTGGCTAAAGTTGTCTAAGCTGGTATCATACATGGCTTCTGTTTTTAGTCCGTGTATATTGTTTATATAATTTGTACTATTAATAATTTAGATCACCGATTTACCAATAAAGTTTAGTACAAAAGATTCATTTGTTTACAGAGTGAACCAATTTGTTTAGAAATGTTTATTTATTGAGAATATTAATTTTCTTACATAATTTAGAAGATCTCCATTTATTTCAAATTGTTAATCGAATATATAATTTGAATTTGAGTTTTATTTCCATATAAACATTACTGATTTTTTAATTTACAATAAGCCCTCTCCAAGCTAATTAAAGCTTATTGAAGAGGTTTGTGTGCCCTATAACATATAGAATTTCATACAAAGATAGATAAAATATTAACAATAAATTAATACAGACATGAATAAAGGACACGTTACACTTAATAATAGTAGTTAAAAACACATTACTGAGGTTTAAAAACTCAGTGGTTTCACAAGTTGCCATCATATTTACACATATTAAATAGCAAATCCATTTTTTATATGTATAATTACATATAAATATAATATAGAATAGTATTGTCTTGGCCTTTCATTTGGAGGTCCTGGGTTCAAATCCCGGTCAGACAAGGCATTTTTCATACGCTACAAATTTCCATTTCCATATCCAACGCACAAGCTTCAAGATTTTTTTATATTTATTATCCTCTTTTACCACCATCACCACATCTCCCTCACAGTCACCACTATCACTGTCACCACAGTCTTCATCATGGTCATCACAATCATGGTTATCCTGATCTCATAGTCGTTGTCATTGTCATCATCATTCAATTTAATTATTATTCTTAAGCTATCATAAATTTAATTAAAACTAGAAATCTACAATTATCAAACATTGCAAAATGATTTTCATCATCTTTCATCTTGAGATACTGTTGTTAAGATATATTCATCAATTTCCCATTCACCACTGGAATTGCTGCACTAGATCCAATACAGCCTGACACAGTAATAGCTGTTATATAATGATCCGATATCTTTTCCCTTATTATAAAGGGTTTGCAATTTTGAGGATCAAGGTTAACATTCACACCACCCAGACATGATTAGGGCTAAGCCAATATTAAAGGTCCAGAAGAAATTCATTAGTACTACCGGAAGCGGGCCTTACACATTAATAATCAAACTATTGCTACCTTTTCTTAACTTCACAAACATTCAGCTGACATAGATTGTTGTGTTATTGACAGAATATCACTATAAAAAAAAGTATACCCCCACCTTTCTTTCTATTCAATGCTATATGATTGAATTTTATACATTATCTCCTCTCCTTCACACATATTAGACTCTGTATATGCTATTATATCTAGTTTATATGTTACTTCATTAGTATTAGCCAACAAAATTGAGGAATATCTATGTATAGATAGTTCTTATATTAAAGTGGATCAATGCCAGTGCAACAATTTTTTTTTAAAAAAGGATTAACATGTATTACGAGTCAAACTTGTGACAGTTCATTTTAATTTCTTGTGTTATCTCATCAGTATCCATTTTTAGAAGTACAGCACTGCCAATTTGGCTGCAGGTTATGTAAAGGATAATTTATAATTTATATCTCTATTTAAAGCAATAAAACAAAATAAATTATTATGATTATAGTGTATTAATAGCTTTTTTTTTCTTTTATACTAAATATATAACAATAATAATAATATTAGCAATTATAGATAAGTATATGTAATAGTAGTTATATAACTATAAATCTAGCATTAGTAATAATTGTTTACAAGTAGTGTACATTTAAGCTGTACAATTAATGTAATTATGTAAGATTTATAATGAATTCCATATATTTATTTATAATGTAACATACTGTAATATATGTAATTCATGGAGTATATGTACGGGTGGGCAGGAAGTCCCTTTACACTAATTTTGAAATTATTAGGATAGATGCAGCTTTGAAGTTGAGAGTTTCAGCGTTCAAGTCCTAGGTAAAGGCAGTTACTTTTATACAGATTTGAATACTGTATCATGGATACCGATGTTCTTTGGTGGTTGGGTTTCAATTAACCACACATCTCAGAAATGGTTAACCTGAGACTATACAAGAGTTCACTTCACTTACATTCATCCTCTTTAGTAATACCTGATGGTGATTCCCAGAGGCTAAACAGGAAAAAAGAAAGGAAGATGCAGATTACTTTTTATGGATCTGAAACGTCTGTGTGGGTTCCACCATGTTCAAAGCATAGTTGTATGCGCCTCCATGTCCAGTTGTTTATCCACAACAGCATAACAGGGGTGATCATTGTAAATGCTGAATGAACAATGTCTTGGAGCTACTTGTTGATGAAATATCTGCATTTTCAGATCTCTTTCTTTTACAAAACCCCAGAGTGCATTGTGAGGTGGTGGTGAGGTCAGAGCTTATTGCTGGCCAAGGAAATGAAGCCATTAAGTCTTCTGACCCATTTCAGATTCATCGATTTGGAAAAATTTCATTGAGGCATGTGCAGACATTCAAAGCAAAATATGCTGTAGTACCATGTTGTTGAAACATAATGATTTCGATCCCTTTTGCCATTTGTTATTATAATTCTGGAAGCAATCTCTTGTCGATCATTCTCAGGTAACTATGTTGATTAACTGCACCATTGAAAAAATAAGAACCAAGGAGATGTTCAGCTGTCATCCCAGCTCAAATCATAACACGAGGCGGATGGTGCTCGATTTCTTAAAAAAACTGAGGACTGTCTTTCGTTTAGAAAAAAACATTTCTGTTATTGAGAGCTTTGATAAATTGCACGCCCATCTGAGAACAAGACATTCTTTTTATCATTTGCTCTTGAAAAGCATTCAAGCAATAACTGTGAGATGCATAAACTTGTTGATAAAGGTCATTGTCACTCTACTCATTAACTGTGGCTGGACAAAAACATAAGTTTCAAGTCCTTCTGCATATTATGGTCTCGTACTGTCAATCTTGGAATGCCTAATATTGCAGAACATTTACGCATTGATTTCATTGGTGATCGTTGAATCAATGCCTCCACAACAGCAAATGTCTCAGCTTGCGTGTTCGGTCTTCCACTGCATGGCACATCAAGAACACTTCCCGCTGCAAAAGCCTTCTTCTCCCATGTCAGTAATGTTTGCTGTGATGGTGGTGGCAAATACTTCTCCAATATTGGCAAAATATCTCCAATATTTTGCCAATGTGTAGATGTTCGTGGCCCACACACAAGCTAACAAACATTCTTTGACAGAGAACGCACTTATTACCACCATTGTTCCACACTTCGATTACGACTAAGATCATCCCACCATGAATGAACACACCAGACAATTCCCACGATGGCTTATCTTCACCACCTTTTCCAGCAGCAGTGACTGTTATCAACAGTAGAGATCAATTAAGCTGGATTTATTACAGTGTAAAGGGACTTCCTACCCACATTAAAATTACATACTATGTATATATTTATAATACTGTTCCGTGTATATTAATTATTTGTAGATCAGAGTGGTAGACTAATTTGTTAATACCTTATCTTGTAAGGTGACTTAAGCCTTCAATTGATATTATCCTAACTGGTTGGCTGTTATCTGCTTTTTCATTAATATTTCTCAATTGGCAACCCAACATATATTTGAAATTTAATTTTTCTTTAGCCTTTTTACAATCACTTACATTGTTACAATTTTATTTTCAATACTTTGCCAGATTTGATTACCTTGTCTCTTATTGAACTGAACTATTATTGGCTTTTTTCACAATTAAAGTTGTTAACATATTGCTACACAGTCAAACATTTTAGACAATCTGGTCCACATCTTCACTGTTGCAAGTAGGGATATCAAATATTTCTGCATTTCTATTTCTATAATATTGCTGCAATTGTTGGAAATCTTCATTTAGATGTTTAAACTTCCCAAAATCCTTTCTAGTTAAGTCCAGCTGGTCTAAGGCCTGATCTAATTTTTCACTCAAGTCACTAGATTGCTCCTCAAAAAATTTCTCCATAGATTCCTATAGACGCTATAAACCCTGCTTCTAAACAGCAGATGTAGATTGATCAAGGGTGTCGTGGCAAGTCTTCTACAGTTCTTACATTGCCATTGATTCCTATCAGAAACTGGTTTTGCATTCCAAGTCCATTCCAGTTGAAACCATAATGTATGTCGTCACCTTTACATACAGAACATGTTGCAAATCCATCATCACTAGGCAAAACACCCCCACATACATCACAATCTCCTGACCCTGACATTATTACAGATTGATAAATTTTATTTAATAATTATAATTAACAAAAAATGATTGGTAATAAATTAATTAACACAAAATATAATCAAATAATTACATGACAAATAATGGTCAAAATACAACCTGTAAGACTAAATAACCAAATAAATGACTACAATTAGTACCAAATAATTACCTGTTTAACACAGTCAAACCAGTCCCAATGTTTGTTAATTACTTTATAATTTTAAAGTTTCTTAAGTTCTCAAAGAAACAATTAATATACATACAATAAAAACTCAAAAAAACTAGAATAAAAAAAAGCTAGAATAAACTCATAAGTTTATTCTAAAAGTTTTACCTTCTACAAAACAAGTTTTTAATACATGGTCTTATTTATTCACTTAGCTTATATGATTTACATGTTAAATCTTAAATAAAGAGAGTTTATTGAAATCTAAAACATAGGTATAGTTTATTTTTTTATGGCAGTGTTTAAATAGTATTGATTCTAAACAGGTTTATAATTCATTCATAATTACATCATTATTATTTTATTTCAGTTCTACATATTTCAACATTATTGATTACAATTAATTTACTTTTTACTTAATCTATTTAAGTAAATTTTATTTATATAAGAGATATTGAATTTTCCTTAATTTTTTTTTGTACACAATTCAATTCATTTTAATAATAATCATCAGTCCATAGTAATAAACTTATCAATATGCCTTCGGAATGAAAATGTACTCTACAGAAGTTCAGTTGCAGCTAAAAAGAATGTGATGATTGAAAGAATCAGAAAGTTAAAATGAAAATGCAGCACACCTTCAATCTAACAAGAGAGCATTAAACTACACATGCAGTGTTACAGTGATACTGCAAGGGAAGCCTGCCTATAGTGTAATCATAAACATCATTCATCACAACACAGTGCTGAGGGGGAG